>NC_053028.1:68226038-68242234 GCF_003073215.2 Triticum urartu | reverse complement strand
CACCCCTGAAAAGCCGGCAAATCACACCAACAGGGATTGTTGGGTGTTCAAGCAGGCAGGCAAGTTAAATGCCAAAATACAGACAAGGGGCTGCATAGCGATGACGACGAAGAGCCCCGGCCGCCGAACAACAGTGGACAGAAGGGTTTTCCCCCACAAGTGCGGACGGTGAACATGATATACGCAACCCACATCCCCAAGAGGGAGCGGAAGCGCGCGTTAAGGGACGTATACGCGGTAGAGCCAGTCGCCCCAAAGTTCAACCCATGGTCCTCCTGCCCGATCACCTTTGATCGAAGGGACCATCCCACTAGCATCCGTCATGGCGGATTCGCCGCATTGGTTTTAGACCCAATTATTGACGGATTTCATCTCACTAGAGTCCTTATGGACGGCGGGCAGTCCTGAACCTGCTTTACCAGGATACAGTGCGGAAAATGGGCATAGATCCCTCGAGGATTAAGCCCACCAAAACGACCTTTAAAGGCGTAATACCAGGTGTAGAGGCCAACTGTACAGGCTCAGTCACACTTGAGTGGTCTTCGGATCTCCGGATAATTTCCGAAGCGAGGAGTTAATCTTCGACATAGTCCCATTCCGCAGTGGCTATCACGCACTGCTCGGGCGAACCGCATTCGCCAAGTTCAATGCGGTACCGCACTACGCATACCTTAAGCTCAAGATGCCAGGCCCTCGAGGAGTAATTACGGTCAATGGAAACACCGAACGCTCCCTCCGAACGGAGGAGCACACGGCGGCCCTTGCAGCGGAAGTACAAAGCAGCCTCTCCAGGCAGTTCTCCAGTCCGGCCATTAAACGTCCGGACACCGTCAAGCGCGCCCGGAGTAACCTACAACAAGACCGCCTGGCACGTTCCGAGCAGGCGTAGCAATGCTGCCCCAACCCCAGCCCTCGCAAAAATGCGACACCAGTACTTCGCGTACATAACTACGCTCTAGAAATACCATGGGTACAGGGGGGCACCATCACGGCACGCCCGAAACACGGCTTAAACCGCACCAGGGGCTGCCGATTTTTTAATTTTCTCTTACTTTCAGGACTCCACTCTTCGGAAGGCCTGTTCGGCAGTTCAATTGCCGCACAAACGATGCAAGAACCAGGGAAGCAGACAAGCCACGCCGCATTACGGAACTCCCAGGTGGTCTCTATCATGAGCAGTATACCTGTTTCGCATACCATTCTGCAGCCTGCCCCTGGAACGGACATGTTAAATAGTCCAACCTTTTCTCTTATCGCACTATTTGTATCGTTCTGCTTTAATAAACAATGCATAGCTTTCGTCTATTTTTGCATTACTCTCTTTCTATAAATATTTGTTCCTTAACGACATGTTGCACCCGTACACTTTGGTACGGCCAAAATACGCCAGGGGCTTTAGTACCCCTCAATATGGTGTGAGAAGTCTAAACACGTCAACAAGTGCGGCACCCCGAACTTATAGCATTATATGCATCGGCTCCGAATCATGTCTTGGGTCAATAGTTGGGTTTGCCTGGCTCCTATGGTTTGGTGCCTTACGTTCCGCTATATCTGCTAAGGTAGCACTAGGAGAACCACTGCGATTGTGCCCCAGTTGAGCTGGGTCGAGCACCTCAGTGGAGAAAGCTAAAACTGACTGTCATGATGAAGCGAGAGCTGGTCGCTGCTCGAGAGGTTTTTCGAGTCCCTAAAGACTTATGCCGCTTAGAGCGAGGAGTCGACTCTGTCCGGCCAAGGCGTGAATAGCGCCCCGAACTCGGTCTACCGAATACTAGGGGCCTCGCCGAAATTTAAAATTATAGAATTCTATGGCTAAGTGAGAGTGTTCACGCATTATAGTCTGATCGCCTTGTTCATTGGGCTGAGCGCCTCCCTCGAAGGACCCAAACATGGGAAGAAGAGCGCCCAGGTTTATCCCCGAACACCCCAGCACTAGCGGCACGGGGGCATAAGCCGACAACTCGCCATCACTCAGTATTGATAAACAGCCGCACAGAACGTAATATTTTAAATTCCAACAACATTGCCTAGCGCATATGAACAAGTTTTCAGCGCACAGGACAAAACGAGCGAGTTTTACTCAAAAAATACATCCTTGGAACATTCATCCGCCACAAGGCAGGCACCCTTCAGAACATCCTTATAATAATTCTCGGGCTTGCGATGCTCTTTCCCCAGCGGTGGCCCGTCCTTCACAAGCTTCTCAGCATCCAGCTTGCCCCAGTGCACCTTAGCACGGGCAAGGGCCCTACAGGCACCTTGAATGGAGACGGAGCGCTTGATGTCTTCGAGCCTCGGACAGGCCCCCACCAGCCGCCGCACCGGCCTGAAATAGCTCCCAGGCAGAGCCTCTCCAGGCCACAGCCGAACTATGAGGCCCTTCATGGCATATTCGGCCGCCTTGTGGAGCTCGACCAGTTGCTTCAGCTGGTCGCTCAGGGGCACGGGGTGTCCGGCCTCAGCATACTGAGAACAGAACACCATCTCTGTCGAGCTGCCCTCCTCGGCTCAATAGAATGCGGTGGCATCGGACACACTCCGGGGAAGATCTACAAACGCTCCTGGAGAGCTCCGGATTCGGGTAAGTAACAAGTAACTCACGTTTATGTGTTTGCTTTGCATAAAGAATGCCTTACCCGCCGCTATCTTCTTCACCTCATCCAACTCCTGGAGGGTCTTCTGGGATTCGGCCTTGG
The DNA here is from genome assembly GCF_003073215.2 of Triticum urartu. NCBI lineage: Eukaryota > Viridiplantae > Streptophyta > Magnoliopsida > Poales > Poaceae > Triticum > Triticum urartu. Next base: position 68,239,538 of record NC_053028.1, on the reverse strand, counting down.
CAGACTTGGCATTTTTAGCCGCCGCAAACTCGGACGCTCACGTCTTTGAGTCAAGCTCCAAACTCTCATGTTTTTTCATGAGAACCTGGAGCTCTTGCTGTACCTTTCCAACCTGGGCCTCGTACTTGTCCCGCTCGGTGCACTCTGTGGTCGCCCTCTTCTCGGCCTCGACCAGCGCTTGCTTAAGGGTCGCCACCTCAGACATGGCCCCTACAATAGCCACGATAATCTTGTCATTTTTTGAAATTGCACCTTTTTATATATATATTTAAACAAGGTATTTCTTACCTCCATTGTCCTCGAGCTGCTTCTTGGTACGCCCGAGCTCTTGCTCGGACTGCTCGAGGTTCTGCTTTAGCGTGTCCACTTCCGCAGTCAGTGCGGCGGACCCCAGCAGGGAAGCCTGCATACGCATATTGACTCCTTTTTGTTAGACTCCTGCGAATTTTATTTGATCCTCTATTCGGCTTTTCTTCCCGAGCGCGAAACAGAGCATCAGGGGCTACTATCTATGCGGTAATATTATTTACACATTCTTTACTTACCTCAAAGCCTGTTAAAAGGCTAGTACAAGCTTCAGTCAGTCCGCTCTTGGCGGACTGAACCTTATGGACCACCGCACTCATAATGGTGCAGTGCTCCTCGTCGATGGAGGCGCCTTGGAGTGCCTCCAACAGATTGTCTGGCGCCTCCGGTTGGATGGGGGTCACCGGCACAGTGGGCTTGCTCCTCTTGGAAGGAGGTCGTCCGCCGGACTCTGGAACCTTTGAAGGATCCGGAGCGGTGTCCGGCCTTGAGCCGGACTTGGAGCCCTGGGGGGTTTTATCCCCTTTACTCCTGGAGTCCGGGAGGTCGCCTTGCGGCGCCTCCAGGACCACCTCCTCCCGGCTTGGAACCTGTTGAGACAACACTTCAGCGTCGTCCGTAGGGCGGGGGGAGGAAGCCGTCGGAAGCGAATTCACATCCGACGAGTCCAGTGAACCGCTCGACGATGCGTCGAGCCGGTCTTTGGGTGGGCTGCATAATCATATTCAACATAAGGGAAAGTTGTGCAATAAAGGAATACTATGAATTACTCTGGTATCCGGATACTTACGATTTCGCAGGGGCTTGGCCCTGAGCGGCCACTCCTCTCCGCCGTCGTCGGCGTCGGTGGAGTAGTCCGGGAAGGGTTTTCCCCTTCTTGGACCCTCTCGGCCTCCCCAGTGAGGGCGGCCTTCCTTTTCTTCTCTCCCCCGCTGGAGGGGGAGAGGTCTCTTCTTCCTCCTCCTCGTCTTCACGGGAGGAATGCGCCTTGGAGCCGTCGGATGATGAACCCGACACCTCCTGGCGCCGGGCACTTTTTCGAGTCCCCGTGGCCTTCTTCGTGGCCTTCTTCTCCGGCACCACATAGGGTGCCGGAACCAGCAGCTTCGCCAAGCGGGCATCGGCTGGGTCTTCGGGCAAAGGAGCCGGACAGTCGATCTGTCCGGACTTCGCCTTCCAACTCTGTCAAAGGTAAGGGAGCTTAGATCCCATGTTGAGTTAAACTATGGAAAACTAATACCCTGTAAAAGGTACAAACAACTTACCATGCTAGCGTGACGCTGCGCGCTGAATCCACGATCCTCGGTAGCGGATGCGGGAGCCTCGGCGCCCTTGAAAAGCACCTTCCAGGAATCTTCGTACGTCGTGTCGAAGAGCCTGCTCAGATTTCGGTGCTGCGCCGAGTTGAACTCCCACAGATTGAAGGCCCGTCATTGACACGGGAGGATCAGGCGGATGAGCATAACCTGGACTATGTTGACAAGCTTGAGCTGCTTGTCCACCAGGGTTTGGATGCATGTTTGCAGTCTAGTCACCTCTCCTTTGCTGCCCCACGAAAGGCCCGTCTCTTTCCAGGACGTGAGCCGCGTTGGGGGTCCTGACCGGAACTCAGGGGCTGCGACCCACTCAGGGTCGCACGACTCGGTGATGTAAAACCACCCCGATTGCCACCCCTTCAGGGTCTCCACAAAGTAGCCCTCGAGCCATAAGATGGTGGGCATCTTGCCCACCATGGCGCCTCCGCACTCCGCATGGTTGCCGCGCACCACCTTCGGCTTGACATTGAAAGTCTTGAGCCATAGGCCGAAATGGGGGAGGATGCAGAGGAAAGCCTCGCAAACGACGATAAACACCGAGATGTTGACGATGAAGTTCGGGGCCAGATCATGGAAATCCAGGCCGTAGTAGAACATGAGTCCCCAGACGAATGGGTGGATCGGAAAGCCCAGTCCGCGGAGGAAGTGGGGAAGGAACACTACCCTCTCATGGGGCCTTGGGGTGGGGAGGAGCTTCCCCTTTTCGGGAAGCCGGTACGCGATGTTGTTAGACAAGTATCTGGCCTTCCTCAGTTTTTTGATGTGTCCCTCCGTGACGGAGGAGACCATCCACTTGCCTCCCGCTCTGGACATGGCTGGAGAAGGTTGAGGTGGGGAGTGCGGACTTGGGCGCTGGAGCTCGAGTGTGCGAGAATGGATAAGCAAGGAAGGAAGAAGGCGTAGGTGAAAAGGTGGATCCTTATCCCCTTATATGGGTGGACGCAACTACGTGTCCCCACCAGCCTGGTAAAACTCGCTTATCTCCAAGCGCCGTAATCAATGGCGCGGTTGGGCTACCCATGCCCGTATTGATGAGAATCCCGGAATAAGGGGACACGATCTCTGCTTTAACAAGACGTGCCAAGGAAACCGCCTCGCATGATGCGCTGAGGTGGGATAATGAAACGACTCGGATAAAGGCTTGGCCGTGGTGTGTCACACTACGGAATGCGTCAGCAGATTAGATTTGTGTAAATATTATTCTCTCTATGGCAATATGTGGAAACTTATTTTGCAGAGCCGGACACTATCTTTGTGTTCAAAATCTTCTATGAAGTACTTGGAGGAGGAACCCGCCTTGCAATGTCGAAGACAATCTGCGCGCCGGACTCGTCGTCATTGAAGCCTGGTTCAGGGGCTACTGAGGGATTCCTGGATTAGGGGTTGTTCGGATAGCCAGACTATACCTTCAGCCGGACTCCTGGACTATGAAGATACAAGATTGAAGACTTTGTCCCGTGTCCGGAAGGGACTTTCCTTGGCGTGGAAGGCAAGCTTGGCGATACGGATATGTAGATCTCCTACCATTGTAACCAACTTTGTGTAACCCTAACCCTCTCCGGTGTCTATATAAACCAGAGGGTTTTAGTCCGTAGGACAACATACAGAACAACAATCATACCATAGGCTAGCTTCTAGGGTTTAGCCTCTCCGATCTCGTGGTAGATCTACTCTTGTACTACCCATATCATCAATATTAATCAAGCAGGACGTAGGGTTTTACCTCCATCAAGAGGGCCCGAACCTGGGTAAAACTTCGTGTCCCTTGCCTCCTGTTACCATCCAGCCTAGACGCATAGTTCGGGACCCCCTACCCGAGATCCGCCGGTTTTGACACCGACATGCCCCTACAATAGCCACGATAATCCTGTCATTTTTTGCAATTGCACCTTTTTTATATATATTTAAACAAGGTATTTCTTACCTTCCTTGTCCTCGAGCTGCTTCTTGGCACGCCCGAGCTCTTGCTCGGACTGCTCGAGGTTCTGCTTTAGCGTGTCCACTTCCGCAGTCAGTGCGGCGGACGCCAGCAGAGAAGCCTGCATACGCATATTGACTCCTTTTTGTTAGACTCCTGTGAATTTTATTTGATCCTCTATTCGGCTTTTCTTCCCGAACGCCAAACAGAGCATCAGGGGCTACTGTCTATGCGGTAATATTATTTACACATTCTTTACTTACCTCAAAGCCTGTTAAAAGGCTAGCACAAGCTTCAGTCAGTCCGCTCTTGGCGGACTGAACCTTCTGGACCACCGCACTCATAATGGTGCGGTGCTCCTCGTCGATGGAGGCGCCTTTGAGCACCTCCAACAGATTGTCCGGCGCCTCCGGTTGGATGGGGGTCACCGGCACGGTGGGCTTGCTCCTCTTGGAAGGAGGTCGCCCGCCGGACTCTGGAACCTTTGAAGGTTCCGGAGCAGTGTCCGGCCTAGAGCCGGACTTGGAGCCCTGGGGGGTTTTATCCCCTTTACTCCTGGAGTCCGGGAGGTCGCCTTGCGGCGCCTCCAGGACCACCTCCTCCTGGCTTGGAACCTGTTGGGACAACACTTTGCGTCGTCCGTAGGGCGGGGGAAGCCGTCGGAAGAGAATTCACATCCGACGAGTCCAGTGAACCGCTCGACGACGCGTCGAGCTGGTCTTTGGGTGGGCTGCATAATCATATTCGACATAAGGGAAAGCTGTGCAATAAAGGAATACTATGAATTACTCTGGTATCCGGATACTTACGATTTCGCCAGGGGCTTGGCCCTGAGCGGCCACTCCTCTCCGCCGTCGTCGGCGGGGAGTAGTCCGGAGGAAGGGTTTTCCCCTTCTTGGACCCTTCGGCCTCCCCAGTGAGGGCGGCCTTCCTTTTCTTCTCTCCCCCCGCTGGAGGGGGAGAGGTCTCTTCTTCCTCCTCCTCGTCTTCACGGGAGGAATGCGCCTTGGAGCCGTCGGATGATGAACCCGACACCTCCTGGCGCCGGGCACTTTTTTGAGTCCCCGTGGCCTTCTTCTCCGGCACCACATAGGGTGCCGGAACCAGCAGCTTCGCCAAGCGGGCATCGGCTGGGTCTTCGGGCAAAGGAGCCGGACAGTCGATCTGTCCGGACTTCGCCTGCCAAACCTGTCAAAGGTAAGGGAGCTTAGATCCCGCATAGAGTTAAACTATGAAAACTAATACCCTGTAAAAGGCACAAACAACTTACCGCGCTTGCGTGACGCTGCGCGCTGAATCCGCGATCCTCGGTAGCGGATGCGGGAGCCTCGGCGCCCTTGAAAAGCACCTTCCAACATCTTCGTACGTCGTGTCGAAGAGCCTGCTCAGAGTTCGGTGCTGCGCCGGGTTGAACTCCCACAGATTGAAGGCCCGTTGTTGACACGGGAGGATCCGGCGGATGAGCATAACCTGGACTACGTTGACAAGCTTGAGCTGCTTGTCCACCAGGGTTTGGATGCATGTTTGCAGTCCAGTCACCTCTCCTTTGCTGCCCCACGACATGGCCCGTCTCTTTCCAGGACGTGAGCCGCGTTGGGGGTCCGGACCGGAACTCGGGGGCTGCGACCCACTCAGGGTCGCGCGGCTCGGTGATGTAAAACCACCCCGATTGCCACCCCTTCAGGGTCTCCGAAAGGAGCCCTCGATCCATAAGACGTTGGGCATCTTGCCCACCATGGCGCCTCCGCACTCCGCCTCGTTGCCGCGCACCACCTTCGGCTTGACATTGAAAGTCTTGAGCCATAGGCCTAAATGGGGGCGGATGCAGAGGAAAGCCTCGCACACGATGATAAACGCCGAGATGTTGAGGATGAAGTTTGGGGCCAGATCATGGAAATCCAGGCCGTAGTAGAACATGAGTCCCCGGACGAATGGGTGGATAGGAAAGCCCAGTCCGCGGAGGAAGTGGGGAAGGAACACTACCCTCTCATGGGGCCTTGGGGTGGGGAGGAGCTGCCCCTCTTTGGGAAGCCGGTACGCGGTGTCGTTAGACAAGTATCCGGCCTACCTCAGTTTTTTGATGTGTCCCTCCGTGACGGAGGAGACCATCCACTTGCCTCCCGCTCTGGACATGGCTGGAGAAGGTTGAGGAGGGAAGTGCGGACTTGGGCGCTGGAGCTCGAGTGCGCGAAAATGGATAGGCAAAGGAGGACGAAGGCGTAGGTGAAAAGGTGGAACCTTACCCCCTTATATGGGTGGACGCAACTACGTGTCCCCACCAGCCTAGTAAAACTCGCTTATCTCGAAGCACCGTAATCAATAGCGCAGTTGGGTTACCCACGGCCCGTATTGATGGAGAATCCCGGATGAGGGACACGATCTCTTGCTTCGACGAGACGTGCCAAAGGAATCCGCACTCACATGACACGCTGAAGTGGGACAATAAAATGATTCGATAAAGGCTTGGCCGTGGTGCGATGGTCACACTGCGGAATACGTCAGCAGATTAGATTTGTGTAAATATTATTCTCTCTATGGCAATATGTGAAACTTATTTTGCAGAGCGGACCACTATTCTTTGTGTTCAAAATCTTCTATGAAGTACTTGGAGGAGGAACCCGCCTTGCAATGCCGAAGACAAACTGCGCGCCGGACTCGTCGTCATTGAAGCCTGGTTCAGGGGCTACTGAGGGAGTCCTGGATTAGGGGGTGTCCGGATGGCCGGACTATACCTTCGGCCGGACTCCTGGACTATGAAGATACAAGATTGAAGCTTCGTCCCGTGTCCGGAAGGACATTCCTTGGCATGGAGGCAAGCTTGGCGATACGATATGTGGATCTCCTGCCATGTAACCGACTTTGTGTAACCCTAACCCTTCTCCGTGTCTATATAAACCGGAGGGTTTTAGTCCGTAGGAAAACATACAGAAACAATAATCATACCATAGGCTAGCTTCTAGGTTTAGCCTCCCCCGATCTCGTGGTAGATCTACTCTTGTACTACCATATCATCAATATTAATCAAGCAGGACGTGGGTTTTACCTCCATCAAGAGGCCCGATCCTGGGTAAAACTTCGTGTCCCTTGCCTCCTAGTTACCATCCGCTAGACGCACAGTCGGACCCCCCTACCCGAGATCTGCCGGTTTTGACACCGACAGTCTCCCTGAATGATAATCTGTTTGTGATCCTCGGATCTTTGATATTGCACTCTTTTCCTTTATAACTTTTCCTAAATGGTTTCTTATGGAAGGTTTTTAATGAGACAATAGTAATGCAAGCATTTTGATATGTCAGTTTCTCCTTATTTTTCTATTGGGTTTTCAGAAGGAGTTTTTGATGGAATATTTCTGTGTTCTATCCTATATGTCCATTTTTGTGCTTTTTTGTTATATCATGACATGCATTCCACATGCAGTTTTAATGAAGTGTTTATGAGCATCATGGCAAATCATGTAAATTTCTGTAATATACCTTTTTTCATGATTACACTACAAAAAAAAGACACATCCATGACATTTTGGGCCGAACGAAAAAAATTTCTGTCATACATATGACACTTCTATGACGATAATTGTGACAAAACCCGGTATCATCATAGATGTGGTGGGCTTCTACTTCTACGAAAAAAAATCATGACAGAAAATGGGCTTTTCGTCCTGGACGGGCCGGAGATGCAGCTACATGACATTCTTTGGGCTGTCCATGACGGAAAAAACCGTGGTAGAAGTGAGGGCGAGGAAAATTTCGGGGAGTTCCCGGTTACGGTGGGAGGTCGGGGGCCGAGTGATGCGCGTTTCTCTCGTACATGTACGCGCGTGTGTGCGAGGCGTTGGCTCTAACTTGAACCCGAGCGAGGCGTTGGGCTCTAACTGAACCCGAGCGATTGCACTGCTAGGCTACGCGTTACTGAACCCGAGCGATCGATCGATGGCTGTTAACTGAACCCGATCGAGCGATTCCTTCGCTACTGCTGCTAACTGAAGCCGATCGATGGGATGAACAGTGAGCGTTGCGGGGGGTGGATGAACAGTGAGCGGTGGCGTTGCCTCTGGATGAACAGGACCCCGTGGTGGGAGGGCTGGATGAACAGTAGACGGTGGAGGGGTGCCCTGGAGGGGTGGTTGAACAGGACCCCGTGGTGTGGAGGGCTGGATGAACAGTAGACGGTGGAGGGGTGGTTGAACAGTAGCCGGTGGAGTAGCGCGCGGTGGAGGCTGGATGAACAGGAGCCCGTGGAGGCTGGAGGAGGTCAACGGTGGAGATGAACAGTATCCCGTGGAGTCCCGTTTTGCGGTACGCCACACCCCTCCCGATGAACAGGACCCCCGTTTCGACCGTAGGAGGTCCGTTTCGTCCGTTTTGCGGTACGCCACACCCCTCCCGATCAACAGGACCCCCGTTTTGACCATAGGAGGTCCGTTTTCCTTTTTGCGGTACGCCACACCCCTCCTGAACAGGATCCCGTTTCGAACGTGGCCAGTCGAACACAAGGCCGTTTCCTCCATTCTGCGGTACGCCAGGCCTCGTTTCCATCGCCTGTTCCGTCCAAGCCCTCCCGATGAACACGACCACGCATTCCGTTCTGACCCAGCTGGTTGGCTCCCACGCGTTCCGTTGCCTCCTGATGAACACGCGCATTCCGTTGCCTCCCCATGAACACGACGCATTCCGTTGCCTCCCCATGAATACGACGATGACGCTTGATACGTCTCCAACGTATCTATAATTTTTGATTGCTCCATGCTATATTACCTACTGTTTTGGACTATATTGGGCTTTATTTTCCACTTTTATATTATTTTTGGGACTAACCTATTAACCGGAGGCCCAGCCCAGAATTGCTGTTTTTTGCCTATTTCAGTGTTTCGGATAAACGGAATATCAAACGGAGTCCAAACGGAATAAAATCTTCGGGAACATGATTTTCTCACCGAACGTGATCCAGGAGAACTTGGACCCTGTCAAGATAAGGATGGCAATTTTATCCATGGACATGGATATCCATGGATATCCGACCCGAATGGATAGGGTTTGGATATTGCTTTTGTGTCCATGGGCGGCGTCCAAACCCGACCCGATTGTTCGTGGATAGGGCATGGATATAATCTTGTACCCATGGATATACCCAAACCCGACCCGATAGTATGACTTAATGGGGGAAAAATCTGCTATCCCTGCCTCACGGTCGTATGTCACACAACAATTTTACACTTTTTAAATCTAAAACATGCATGAGAAATTAAACAATCCCCATCGTAACTTTTTTTAGTTGACATTCAATCCCCTCTGTAACATACTCCAACACCCCTTCCCTTATTTTTACCTCCTTCTTAAATGACTCGTCATTCTAATCTGTTAGAAAAATACTAAATGATCTTAGGTTGTTAGTGGATGCTGATTTACCATAAGTGAAGCCTAGCCTACCACGAGGTGAAGAATGGAAGAGTTTATGTTAATATTGTGTTATGTTTTATTTATATGTCTCGAGAGGACCCAATGGATATCCAATGGGTATGGACATCCATCGGATTTGGACATGGACAAAAAATTTCACCCATGGATTTTTTCATGGGCAGGCAAAGACTGTCTTCATGGACATGGATATGGATTTGAGATTGTTCAACTCGATCCAAACCCGACCCATTGCCATCCTTATCCAAGGAACAAAAGAGGCGGTCACGAGGGTGGGGGGCGCGCCCCCCTAGGGCGCGCCCCCTGCCTCGTGGGCCCCTCGTTGCTCCTCCGGCGTACTTCTTCCTCCTATATATACACACGTACCCCAAACGATCAGAACAGGAGCCAAAAATGTAATTCCACCGCCACAACTTTCTGTATCCACGAGATCCCATCTTGGGGCCTGTTCCGAAGCCCCGCCGGAAGAGGGCCGTCACCACGGAGGGCTTCTACATTATCATAGCCTCTCCGATGAAGTGTGAGTAGTTTACCTCAGACCTTCGGGTCCATAGTTAGTAGCTAGATGGCTTCTTCTCTCTTTTTGATCTCAATACAAAGTTCTCCCCCTCTCTTGTGGAGATCTATTCGATGTAATCTTCTTTTTGCGGTGTGTTTGTTGAGACCGATGAATTGTGGGTTTGATCAAGTCTATCTATGAATAATATTTGAATCTTCTCTGAATTCTTTTATGTATGATTGGTTATCTTTGCAAGTCTCTTCGAATTATCCATTTGGTTTGGCCAACTAGATTGGTAGTTCTTGCCATGGGAGAAGTGCTTAGCTTTGGGTTCGATCTTGCGGTGTCCTTACAAGTGACAGAAGCGGCAGCAAGGCACGTATTGTATCGTTGCCATCGAGGATAACAGGATGGGGTTTATTTCATATTGCATGAATTTATCTCTCTACATCATGTCATCTTGCTTAAGGCGTTACTCTGTTTTTAACTTAATACTCTAGATGCATGCTGGATAGCGGTCGATGAGTGGAGTAATAGTAGTAATGCAGAATCGTTTGGATCTACTTGTCATGGACGTGATGCCGATATACATGATCATGCCTAGATATTCTCATAACTATGCTCAGTTCTGTCAATTGCTCAACAGTAACTTGTTCACCCACCGTAGAATACTTATGCTCTTGTGAGAAGCCACTAGTGAAACCTATGACCCCCGGGTCTATTCTCATCATATCAATGTCCATCACTTTAATCTTGCTTTGCTTTTTTACTTTGCATCTTTATACCAAAAATACCAAAAATATTATATCTATCAAGATCTCACTCTCGTAAGTGACCGTGAAGGGCTTGACAACCCCTAATCGCGTTGGTTGCGAGTAGCTATCGCTTTGTGCAGGTACGAGGGACTTGAGCGTGGGCTCCTACTGGATTGATACCTTGGTTCTCAAAAACTGAGGGAAATACTTACGCTACTCTGCTGCATCATCCCTTCCTCTTCGGGGAAAACCAACGCAAGCTCAAGACGTAGCAAGAAGGATTTCTGGCGCCGTTGCCGGGGAGTCTACGTAAAAAGTCAACATACCAAGTACCCATCACAATCCCTATCTCTCGCATTACATTATTTGCCATTTGCCTCTCGTTTTTCTCTCCCCCCAATTCACGCTTGCCGTTTTATTCGCCCTCTCTCTCTCTATCCTCCTTCTCTATTTGCCTCTTTTGCCCGTTTGCTTTTGATTGCTCGTGTGTTAGATTGCTTGTTTGTCGCGATGGCTCAAGATACTACCAAAATGTGTGACTTCACCAATACCAATAATAATGATTTCCTTAGCACTCCGATTGCTCCTCTTGCCGATGCTGAATCTTATGAAATTAATACTGCTTTGTTGAATCTTGTTATGAAAGATCAATTCGCCGGCCTTCCTAGTGAAGATGCCGCTACCCATCTGAATAGCTTCGCTGATTTATGTGATATGCAAAAAAAAGATGTCAATAATGATGTCGTTAAATTGAAGCTATTTCCTTTTTCTCTTAGAGATCGTGCTAAAGCTTGGTTTTCGTCTTTGCCTAAGAATAGTATTGATTCATGGAACAAGTGCAAAGATGCTTTTATCTCTAAGTATTTTCCTCCCGCTAAGATCATCTCTCTTAGAAACGATATTATGAACTTTAAACAACTTGATCATGAACATGTTGCACAAGCTTGGGAGAGAATGAAATTAATGATACGTAATTGCCCTACTCATGGTTTGAATTTGTGGATGATCATACAAATTTTTTATGCCGGATTGAATTTTGCTTCTAGAAATCTTTTAGATTCGGCCGCGGGAGGCACTTTTATGGAAATCACTTTAGGAGATGCTACTAAACTCCTAGGTAATATTATGGTTAATTATTCTCAACTAGTCGTCTACCCGTGCGTTGCACGGCCTAGTTAATTATAATATTCCACTCGAATATATATTATTATCATATCACAATGTGTTTTATGAAATCAGATATGAAAAGCCCATCTACTGAATCCTCGAGGATTTCAAACATGACATTTCATAGGAATGTACTTTAAGAAATGAGTTATTGGCTGCAACCCACAGCTAAAAATACTTTGTGGTGAGGTAACGTGATATATGTTCTTAAATATGAGGAAAGAAAACATGAGTCAGTGACAATTAATATGGATTGGAGTGAGTATTATTTGACTCATTTCAGTAATATGCAAAGTCGCCTAATTATTGCCTACTTGCTTAGATCTTATCATATGGCGAACCTTGCAAATTCTTATGTTTTCCATAATTATAAACGATCGTTTCCCTTGCAAACTCAACCTAGGAAAAAAATCTCATATAATTCGTATGGTTGATACTTCAAAAGATACTTCAAATTATCTGGGTAAGGAAGAACAGTTAGTAATTCAAGAACATACCTTATTCAAGTGTGATTATAAGAAACTAAGTATTGATACATGGGGCCGGTTTTTGCCTTGTAGGGTAATGCCACAACTTCTAGAAAGATTATGCTGAACATTATGGCAAACAAAGTTACATATAGCAATTTGCACCAGATGCACCTGAATCACATATTCGTCTATGTAAAACTTAAATTTGGAAAGTAGATACTCATTCTATTCTTTCTAGTATATATGAATAACATTGATGAAGGACGAAAGTTACAAATTTACTTCCATGTTGGGCCGGGATGAGTGCCCTGGATTTTCTTTTTATATAAGTTTCTCTTGTTTGCTTGGTTATATAGAGAGAACTGTAACACTGTAGAACCATTCCATTACCATTTTCTGCGGCAGCCCATAATACAAATTATAGTAAGTAAAACCCATCAGTTGATGAGCATTGTCCTTGTACGACTACTGATAATCATAGGCAAGCATTTTTCAGTTATCAGCTCAAATTAGAGAAATTATTCACTCTATTATTCATCTATTACAGAGACAAAGCTGTAATTACTAAAACACGGGAAATGAATTTCCATATCTAACATTAAATAAGAAATCATATCTCATAAGGCATCGATCCTCACCATGTGGTGTATTCATCCGTCACCACGACATAGTGCAAGCAACAACTTTGTGTGCGATATCACCCATATATGTTGGAAGGGAAGGAGAGAAATTAAGGAGATACTGGGAAGACATGGATTCCTAGCAGATATGGTGCAGTCTCAATTGAAGGCAGCAGTTGTAATTAACAGAACGAATAAGAGAAAATTTATGGACGGCATGAACAACCTCAGCACAAATCTGACTAAGGCTAACGTACCTCCATATGTTTAAGATTGGCTAATGTAAAACTGCTCATTACATGTCTTTGCATACTAACAGTTGGACGTATATGTGCCTTTACAGACCTACACAAGTCTTGACCTGTGTGTGAACGGTGCTGCTGCGGGCGTTGATTGATCAACGCTGGTGGCTCCGGCGAACATCCAACCATAGATCATTGGTTTGTGAACGAATTTAATAATTTATATCGAAAGGACGTGTGAGATTTCCTTACGGAGAACACAACAAAAAGATTAAAAAAGACAACAGATTGGAAGTACTGAACAACAATTGATATAACAAAAGCGCTTGATTATATTATATAGGCTCCAGATGCTATCAAAGAGACGAAGCCACCAGATTGATGTGTTAAACCAGCAACATCACAAACTATTCTACTTGAGACAATCGTTATCGGGCACAATGAGCTGTATGACGAAGCCTCACAAACAGCAAGAATTTCATACCTGTTTAATACTTGCAGCGTAAAACATGAACACCGCTTAGCTCTAATTAAGTTCAAACAAAATTGAGAACCAAACAATTGAATTTTAATGGATTAAGGCATCATCTCAAGTTCTCAACATGTCACACGAAAAGAGAAGCAATCCTTTGAACTCTAATGCCCAGGACACATAACGTCTTCTATCCAAACGACTTCAGTAAGGTACCATATGCCAATTTACTATCAAAGAAATATAAATTGCATAATCTATCGTTCTCATTTTTTAAAGTCACAAAGCTAGAAGAGGAAATTTACAAAAGGAAGCTTCTTA
>NC_053028.1:68214314-68225038 GCF_003073215.2 Triticum urartu | reverse complement strand
CGTCTTCATGATACGTCTCCAACGTATCTATAATTTTTGATTGCTCCATGCTATATTATCTACTGTTTTGGACTATATTGGGCTTTATTTTCACTTTTATATTATTTTTGGGACTAACCTATTAACCGGAGCCCAGCCCAGAATTGCTGTTTTTTGCCTATTTCAGTGTTTCGAAGAAACGAAATATCAAACGGAGTCCAAACGGAATGAAACCTTCGGGAACGTGATTTTCTCACCGAACGTGATCCAGGAGACTTGGACCCTACGCCAAGGCATCAGAGAGGCGGTCACGAGGGTGGGGGCGCGCCCCCTACCTCGTGGGCCCCTCGGAGCTCCACCGACGTACTCCTTCCTCCTATATATACCTACGTACCCCCAAACGATCAGAAGGAGCCAAAAACCTAATTCCACCGCCGCAACTTTCTGTATCCACGAGATCCCATCTTGGGGCCTGTTCCGGAGCTCCGCCGGAGAGGGCCGTCATCACGGAGGGCTTCTACATCATCATAGCCTCTCCGATGAAGTGTGAGTAGTTTACCTCAGACCTTCGGGTCCATAGTTAGTAGCTAGATGGCTTCTTCTCTCTTTTTGGATCTCAATACAAAGTTCTCCCCCTCTCTTGTGGAGATCTATTCGATGTAATCTTCTTTTTGCGGTGTGTTTGTTGAGACCGATGAATTGTGGGTTTATGATCAAGTCTATCTATGAATTCTTTTATGTATGATTGGTTATCTTTGCAAGTCTCTTCGAATTATCCGTTTTTTTGGCCAACTAGATTGGTAGTTCTTGCCATGGGAGAAGTTCTTAGCTTTGGGTTCGATCTTGCGGTGTCCTTTCCCAGTGACAGAAGGGGCAGCAAGGCACGTATTGCATCATTGCCATCGAGGATAACAAGATGGGTTTTATTTCATATTGCATGAATTTATCTCTCTACATCATGTCATCTTGCTTAAGGCGTTACTCTGTTTTTAACTTAATACTCTAGATGCATGCTGGATAGCGGTCGATGAGTGGAGTAATAGTAGTAGATGCAGGCAGGAGTCGGTCTACTTGTCTCGGACGTGATGCCTATATACATGATCATACCTAGATATTCTCATAACTATGCTCAATTCTGTCAATTGCTCAACAGTAATTTGTTCACCCACCGTAGAATACTTATGCTCTTGAGAGAAGCCACTAGTGAAACCTATGGCCCCCGGGTCTCTTTCTCATCATATCAATCTCCATCACTTTAATCTTGTTTTTGTTTACTTTGCCTTTACTTTTACTTGCATATTTATACCAAAAATACCAAAAATATTATATCTATCAGATCTCACTCTCGTAAGTGACCGTGAAGGGATTGACAACCCCTAATCGCGTTGGTTGCGAGTAGCTATCGTTTTGTGCAGGTACGAGGGACTTGAGCATGGCCTCCTACTGGATTGATACCTTGGTTCTCAAAAACTGAGGGAAATACTTACGCTACTCTGCTGCATCATCCCTTCCTCTTCGGGGAAAACTAACGCAAGCTCAAGACGTAGCAAGAAGGATTTCTGGTGCCATTGCCGGGGAGTCTACGCAAAAAGTCAACATACCAAGTACCCATCACAATCCCTATCTCTCGCATTACATTATTTTGCCATTTGCCTCTCGTTTTCCTCTCCCCCACTTCACCCTTGCCGTTTTATTCGCCCTCTCTCTCTCTCTCCTATCCTCCCTCTCTATTTGCCTCTTTTTGCCCGTTTGCTCTGTTTGCTCGTGTGCTAGTTTGCTTGTTTGTCGCGATGGCTCAACCGAGATTTGGTGATCTTCACCTTAAAAGGTTAGAGGAGATCGAAACAACGTTAGGAAGTTTATGGTTTTGCAATTTGAGCATAATAATTTCTTTAGAAACGAGCTTAAGGAACAAAAAAGTTTTATGAGTTATATGAATAAAGAGCTTGATGATATGTCTAAAGAATTTGATGGTATAAGATCCCAAATTGCTCGTCTAGAAAAGATGACTGCTGAAATTTCGGATATGCAAGCCACCTTAGTCAATAAGATGGCCGCTAAACCGAATTCCTATGAAAATCAAGATGAAGATCTAAAAGTTATTGATGTGTCTCCTATTAAATCTTTGTTTTGCAATATGAATCTTGATGAAACTGAATATGATCTTCCTTTACCTAGAAGGCGTTCTAAAAATTCGGAGTATTTAGATCTTTATGATGAAATTGATGAAAGTGGGATTGAAAGAAATAAAAATCTAGATGTTGCTAAACCCACTATATTGGATTTCAAGGAATTTAATTATGAAAGTTGCTCTTTAATTGATTGTATTTCCTTGTTGCAATCCGTGCTAAATTCTCCACATGCTTATAGTCAAAAGAAAGCCTTCACCGAACATATTGTTGATGCCTTGATGCAATCTTATGAAGAAAAACTTGAGTTGAAAGTTTCTATCCCTAGAAAACTCTATGATGAGTGGGAACCAACTATTAAAATTAAAATTAAAGATCATGAGTTTTATGCTTTGTGTGATTTGGGTGCTAGTGTCTCCACTATTCCCAAGACTTTGTGTGATTTGCTAGATTTCCGTAATTTTGATGATTGCTCTCTAAACTTGCATCTTGCGGAATTCTACTATTAAGAAACCTATGGGAAGGATTAATGATGTTCTTATTGTTGCAAATAGGAATTATGTGCCCGTAGATTTCATTGTTCTTGATATAGATTGCAATCCTTCTTGCCCTATTATTCTTGGTAGACCTTTCCTTAGAACGGTTGGTGCGATTATTGATATGAAGGAAGGGAATATTAGATTTCAATTTCCATTAAAAAAGGGCATGGAACACTTTCCAAGAAAGAAAATAAAATTGCCATATGAAACTATCATGAGAGCCACTTATGGATTGCCTACCAAAGATGGCAATACCTAGATCTATCCTCGCTTTTATGCCTAGCTAGGGGCGTTAAACGATAGCGCTTGTTGGGAGGCAACCCAATTTTATTTTTATTCCTTGATTTTTGCTCCTGCTTAGTAATAAATAAATTATTTAACCTCTGTTTTGGTTGTGGTTTTTGTGTTTAATTAGTGTTTGTGCCAAGTAGAACCGCTGGGAAGACTTGGGGAAAGTCTTGTTTAACTTGCTGTAAAAAACAGAAACTTTAGCGCTCACCAGAACTGCTGTCATTTTTATTTGGAAAGTTCTATTTAGTTAATCCTTTTTGCAGATGATTAATATATAAATTCCTCACGTCCAGCAATTTATTTTAGAATTTTTGGGGTTACAGATCTTGCGCTAGCTACAGATTACTACAGACTGTTCTGTTTTTGACAGATTCTGTTTTTCGTGTGTTGTTTGCTTATTTTGATGAATCTATGGCTAGTAAAATAGTTTATAATCCATAGAGAAGTTGGAATACAGTAGGTATAACACCAATATAAATAAAGAATGAGTTCATTACAATACCTTGAAGTGATCTTTTGTTTTCTTTTGCTAACGGAGCTCACGAGATTTTCTACTTTAAGTTTTGTGTTGTGAAGTTTTCAAGTTTTGAGTAAAGATTTGATGGATTATGGGACAAGGAGTGGCAAGATCCTAAGCTTGGGGATGCCCATGGCACCCCCAAGATAATCTAAGGACACCTAAAAGCCAAAGCTTGGGGATGCCCTGGAAGGCATCCCCTCTTTCGTCCACTTCCATCGGTAATTTACGGAGCTATATTTTTATTCACCAACATGATATGTGTTTTGCTTGGAGTGTCTTGTATTATTTGTGTCTTTGTGTTTTAGTATGCCACAATCATCCTTGCTGTACACACCTTTTGAGAGAGCCATACATGAATTAAAATTTGATAGAATACTCTATGTGCTTCACTTATATCTTTTGAGCGTTATAATTTTGCTCTATGTGCTTCACTTAGATCTTTTAGAGCACGGTGGTGGATTTGTTTAAGAAACTATTGATCTCTCATGATTCACTTAAATTATTTTGAGAGTCTTAAATAGCATGGTAATGTGCTTCAAAATCCTAATATGCAAGGTATTCAAGAATAATAAAATTCTCTTATGAGTGTGTTGAATACTAAGAAAAGATTGAAGCATGATAATTGTTTTGAGATATGGATGTGATAATATTAAATTCATGCTAGTTGAGTAGTTGTGAATTTAAAGAATACTTGAGTTAAAGTTTGCAAGTCCCGTAGCATGCACGTATGGTTAACATTATGCAACAAATTTGAAACATGAGGTGTTATTTGATTGTCCTCCTTATGAGTGGCGGTCGGGGACGAGTGATGGTATTTTCCTACCAATCTATCCCCCTAGGATCATGCGCGCAATACTTTGCTTTGATAACTTCTAGATTTTTGCAATAAGTATATGAGTTCTTTATGACTAATTTTGAGTCCATGGATCATACGCACACTCACCCTTCCACCTTTGCTAGCCTCTCTAATACCGCGCACCTTTCGCCGGTATCATACACCTACCATATACCTTCCTCAAAACAGCCACCATACCTACCTATTATGGCATTTCCATAGCAATTCCGAGATATATTGCCATGCAACTTTCCACCATCTAGTTTATTATGACACACTCCATCATTGTCATATTGCATATCCCGGTACACCGCCGGAGGCATTCATATAGAGTCATATTTTGTTCTAAGTATTGAGTTGTAATTGTTGAGTTGTAAGAGAAATAAAAGTGTGATGATCATCATTATTAGAGCATTGTCCCAGTGAGGAAAGAATGATGGAGACTATGATTCCCCCATAAGTCGGGATGAGACTCCGGACGAAAAATAAAATAAAATAAAAGAGGCCAAAGAAGCCCAAATAAAAAGAGGCCATAAAAAGAGAAAATGCCCAAATAAAAAAATGAGAGAAAAATAGAGAAGGGACAATGTTACTATACTTTTACCACACTTGTGCTTCAAAGTAGCACCATGATCTTCATACACTAGTAGAAAACATGGCTTTGGTCCAGGCCGGGTCAGCCCATTAGTCCCGGTCCAGTCCAGAACCGGGACCAATGGGGGCATTGGACCCGGTTCGTGAGCCCAGGGGGCCAGCCGGGCCACGTGGGCCATTGGTCCCGGTTCATCTGGACCTTTTGGTCCCGGTTGGTGGGACGAACTGGGACCAATGAGGTGCCTATATATACCCCCTCGCGTAAGAGCAGAGCACACTGCTCTGTTTTTTTCTAGCCGAGGGGGAGAGGGCTTGGTGGTGCTCTAGCTCACCTCCTATGCACACAAGGTGTTTGATGGAATGCCCGAGCCACACTACTTAAGCTTTCTCCTCTCCAAGCTCGACCTCCAAGCTCCATTTTCCTCAATATTTGTCTAGGTTTAGCGGTCCGTCACGCCCCGTCCCCGTCTTCACCGCCGTCGATCACCCGCGCCGAGCTCATCGCCGGCACCACCGTGGTGAGCCTCTTGTTCTTATCTTCTTTCTGAAAGGAAAAATATTCTTACTTGTATGTTTACATAGATACTTGTATTATTTACTTACTTTTATTATTGCATCTTATATAGTGCGATGGTTTTGGTATCCGCCCCCGTCGGCCCTCGTCCTGTCTATGATTCGGATGTGGTATATATATTATCTTTATAACTATTGGTTCATTTATTGTTTATGAAAATTATGCCGACCAACGTGACATATATTTTATTTATGTAGGATGTATGTGAATCGGAAATGCCAACCGTCCCTATTGTCGAGAGGTTAAATTTAGTTGAAGAAGAAAACAATTTATTGAAGGAAAAAATAAAAAAAATTGAGGAGGAGAAGATGATATTGGATTTGCATGTTGCGGATGTCGTCGATGATCACAAGATCAAGATGGATGCAATGCGCTTGAAGATTAGAAAGATTAGAAAATATGCCATTCATACCGAGGCTTGGTATCATTATGCCGTTGGATCAATTGTTACCTTGGTTGCGATTATGATCGCATTTGTTTTCGCATTGAAATGTTTTACATAGTTTCAATGTATGGTTTAATTAATTAGATGCTCTGGAGAGCTATATGTTGTTAGATGAGAACTATGTATGCACTTTGGTTTTAATGTGATGATGAACTTCTATTAATTTGGACACTTAATTATATATAATGCACGCAGATGAACCGGCAATGGATGTACGGTGACAGACACACCTCCGAGTACATTAAGGGCGTGCATGAGTTTCTCGATGCGGCTGAGGCAAACAAGCAGAATGGTTTTATGTGTTGTCCATGCACTGAATGTGGGAATACGAGGTCTTATTATAACCGGAAAATCCTTCACTCCCACCTGCTTTACAAGGGTTTCATGCCACACTAATGTTTGGACGAGGCACGGAGAAATAGGGGTTATGATGGAAGACGGCGAAGAAGAAGAGTACGATGACAACTATGTGCCCCCTGAATACGGTGATGCTGCAACGGGGGGAACTGGTGAAGATCAAGAGGAACCAGACGATGTGCCCAATGATGCTGCAACGGGTGAAGCTGCTGAAGATCAAGAGGAACCAGACGATGTGCCCGATGATGATGATCTCCGCCGGGTCATTGTCGATGCAAGGACGCAATGCGAAAGTCAAAAGGAGAAGCTGAAGTTTGATCGCATGTTAGAGGATCACACAAAAGGGTTGTACCCCAATTGCGAAGATGGCAACACAAAGCTCAGTACCGTACTGGAATTGCTGCAGTGGAAGGCAGAGAATGTTGTGGCTGACAAAGGATTTGAGAAGCTACTGAAAATATTGAAGAAGAAGCTTCCAAAGGATAACGAATTGCCCGACAGTACATACGCAGCAAAGATGGTCGTATGCCCTCTAGGATTGGAGGTGGAGAAGATACATGCATGCCCTAATGACTGCATCCTCTACCGCGGTGCATACAAGGATCTGAACGCATGCCCGGTATGCGGTGCATTGCGGTATAAGATCAGACGAGATGACCCTGGTGATGTTGACGGCGAGCCCCCCAGGAAGAGGGTTCCTGCGAAGGTGATGTGGTATGCTCCTATAATACCATGGTTGAAACGTCTGTTCAGAAACGAAGAGCATGCCAAGTTGATGCGATGGCACAGTGAGGACCGGAAGAAAGACGGGAAGTTGAGAGCACCCGCTGACGGGTCACAGTGGAGAAAAATCGAGAGAAAGTACTGGGATGAGTTTGCGAAGGACCCAAGGAATGTATGGTTTGCTTTAAGCGCGGATGGCATTAATCCTTTCGGGGAGCAGAGCAGCAATCACAGCACCTGGCCCGTGACTCTATGTACGTATAACCTTCCTCCTTGGATGTGCATGAAGCGGAAGTTCATTATGATGCCAGTTCTCATCCAAGGCCCTAAGCAACCCGGCAACGACATTGATGTGTACCCAAGGCCATTAGTTAAAGAACTTTTACAGCTGTGGAATGGAAACGGTGTACGTACGTGGGATGAGCACAGACAGGAGGAATTTAACCTAAAGGCGTTGATGTTCGTGACCATCAACGATTGGCCCGCTCTCAGTAACCTTTCAGAACAGACAAACAAAGGATACCACGCATGCACGCACTGTTTAGATGACACTGAAAGTATATACCTGGACAAATGCAGGAAGAATGTGTACATGGGCCATCGTCGATTTCTTCCGACCAACCATCAATGTCGAAAGAAAGGCAAGCATTTCAAAGGCGAGGCAGATCACCGGAAGAAGCCCGCCATGTGTATCGGTGATCACGTACTTGCTATGGTCAATGATTTACACGTAATCTTTGGAAAAGGTCCCGGTGGACTAGCTGTTCCGAATGACGCTGAGGGACACACACCCATGTGGAAGAAGAAATCTATATTTTGGGACCTACCCTACTGGAAAGACCTAGAGGTCTGCTCTTCAATCGACGTGATGCACGTGACGAAGAACCTTTGCGTGAACCTGCTAGGCTTCTTGGGCGTGTATGGGAAGAAAAAAGATACACCTGAGGCACGGGAGGCGCGGGAGGACCTGCAACGTTTGCACGAAAAAGACGGCATGCCTCCGAAGCAGTATAAAGGTCCAGCCAGCTACGCTCTTACGAAAGAAGAGAAAGAAATCTTATTTGAATGCCTGCTCAGTATGAAGGTCACGACTGGCTTCTCGTTGAATATAAAGGGAATAATAAATATGCCAGAGAAAAAGTTTCAGAACCTAAAATCTCAAGACTGCCACGTGATTATGACGCAACTGCTTCCAGTTGCATTGAGGGGACTTCTACCGGAAAACGTCCGTAGCCATTGTGAAGCTATGTGCATTCCTCAATGCAATCTCTCAGAAGGTGAACGATCCAGAAATCGTACCAAGGCTAAGGAGTGATGTGGCGCAATGTCTTGTCAGTTTCGAGCTGGTGTTCCCACCATCCTTCTTCAATATCATGACGCACGTCCTAGTTCATCTAGTCGACGAGATTGTCATCCTGGGGCCCGTATTTCTACACAATATGTTCCCCTTTGAGAGGTTCATGGGAGGCCTAAAGAAATATGTCCGTAACCGCGCTAGGCCAGAAGGAAGCATCTCCATGGGCCATCAAACAGAGGATGTTATCGAGTTTTGTGTTGACTTCATTCCTGGCCTTAAGAAGATAGGTCTCCCTAAATCACGGTATGAGGGGAGACTAACTGGAAAAGGTACTCTTGGAAGTGACTCAATAATATACAGGGACGGATATTCTTGGTCTCAAGCACACTACACAGTTCTATAGAACTCTACCTTGGTGACCCCGTATGTCGATGAACACAAGAACAGTCTGCGCTCCAAACACCCGGAGCAGTGCGACGACTGGATTACATGTGAACACATTAGGACTTTCAGCAGTTGGTTGGAAACATGTCTCAGAGGTGACAACACTGTTTGTGATGAGCTGTACTTGTTGTCCGGGCGACCATCTTTGACTGTATTGACTTCCAAAGGATACGAGATAAATGGGAATACATTTTACACGATCGCCCAAGATCAAAAGAGCACCAATCAAAACAGCGGTGTCCGCTTTGATGCAGCAACCGAGAGCGTAAAGGACACATATTATGGTTACATAGTGGACATATGGGAACTTGACTACGGACATGATTTTAAGGTCCCTTTGTTTAAGTGCAAATGGGTCAATCTGTTAGGCGGCGGGGTACAGGTAGACCCACAGTATGGAATGACAACAGTGGATCTGAAAAATCTTGGGTACACTGACGAACCGTTCGTCCTAGCCAATGAGGTGGCACAGGTTATCTATGTGAAGGACATGTCTACCAAACCGAGAAAAAGAAAAGATAAGGAAGCGAATACATCATACGATGAGCCAAAGCGCCACATAGTTCTTTCAGGAAAAGGGACATCCTGGGAGTGGACGGCAAGACAGACATGTCTGAATAATATGAAAAGGTTCATGAAATTCCTCCCTTCAATGTCAAGGCTGACCCAAGCATCCTGATAAACGATGAAGATTATCCATGGTTACGGCGCAATAAGCAAATGACACAAGCGAAGAAAAAGTGATGATGAAGACATGTACCTAGGGTAGGGACACGGACCTGACCTAGGAGTCCTACTCTAGGACATCCCTGGGAGAAGTCACATTTCATTCGACTTGAAGACATCTCACTCGACAGGTCCAAGACACTCGACCAAGAAGCAATCACTCGACCAAGAAGCTACCACTCGACCGCCAGTAGATCAACAGTCGCTCTGTAGGCAAACGGTCAGCCATTAAGTAGTCTTCATGGTCATTATAGCACTTTATTAGAGGCGTTACCAGTAACGCCTGATCTTAAATGTATTTTAAACCCTGCATTACTGAGGGCAGGAGGGGGCCGGCGAACTCTATATAAGCCACCCCCCTCCTCAGTAGGTGGGGTTCGCACCTCTGTAACCTATACACGCATACTCCAGTCGACCGCCTCTGGGCTCCGAGACGTAGGGCTATTACTTCGTCCGAGAAGGGCCTGAACTCGTAAACCTCGCGTGTAACAACTTCCCAACAGCTAGGATCTCGCCTCTCCATACTCACCCCCCTACATCACTGTCAGAGTTAGAACCACGACAGTTGGCGCCCACCGTGGGGCTGGAATCTTAGCGCTTAGTTGGGGAAGTTGCGATCTTTTCCGATCCCTTTGATCATGGTTTCTTGCGGAATCTTGGTGGAGAGCTGCGAGATCCGTCTCGGCACGCTTTCCTTCATCGTCGACGACTCCGCTTGGCTTCAGGAGGCACCGCTCGACATCGACGCGCTCCCCGCCCGCGGTGCGACACATTTCCGCGCGTGCGTTCGTGGCGTCCTTCTGCGGCAACCGTCGACCCAATATGGGTCGGCCCCTGTATCGTCTCCCCGCCCTGTCACCCGCCAGCGCAAGCGTTCCGGTCGATCAAGACTTCAGCGGTGGGTGAGGCATGCCATGGCCCGCCAATCGGCAGCCCCGCAAGTCGCGGCCATCAAGCCCGTCGAATCCCTCTACGGCCTGTTCGACCTGTCGACTGGCTTCGTGGAGACCGCATCCGAATGTGACAGCAGCGATCCAGCGGCTGAGGTTCTAGCGGTCGATGGACACACAGTCCCCTGGTTTCCCTCGCACTGACGGAGGCGCGGGTGGGGGCGATCCGTCGCATCCCCACGACGAGTATCTCCCCGAACCTCTCACGTCATTGCAGCGAGAGGAGCTTCGCCGCCGGAACATGGACGCGCTCCGCACTCCTATCGTCGGAGAGACCCCCGAGGCCCGGGCCTTGGAGGACGCGCGTTTGGCCAACTTGGC
>NC_053028.1:68201104-68213314 GCF_003073215.2 Triticum urartu | reverse complement strand
CGCATGTTTGGAAGTCCGATCAGTCTCTTTTTTACCCCACGACAGGCCCGTCTCCTTCTAGGAGGTGAGCCGCGTAGGGGGTCCGGATCGAAACTCAGGGGGTGCGACCCATTCGGCGTCGCACGGCTCGGTGATGTAAAACCACCCCAATTGCCACCCCTTCAGGGTCTCCACAAAGGAGCCCTCGAGCCAGAGGACGTTGGCCATCTTGCCCACCATGGCGCCTCCACACTCCGCCTGGTTGCTGCGCACCACCTTCGGCTTGACGTTGAAAGTCTTGAGCCAATAGGACGAAATGGGGGCGGATGCGGAAGAAGGCCTCGCACACGACGATAAACGCCGAGATGTTGAGGACGAAGTTTGGGGCCAGATCGTGGAAATCCAGGCCGTAGTAGAACATGAGCCCCCAGACAAATGGGTGGAGAGGGAAGCCTAGTCCGCGGAGGAAATGGGGGAGGAACACCACCCTCTCATGGGGCCTAGGGGTGGGGATGAGCTGCCCCTTTTCGGAGAGCCGGTACGCGATGTTGTTAGACAGGTATCTGGCCTTCCTCAGCTTTTTGATATGTCCCTCCTTGATGGAGGAGACCATCCACTTGCCTCCCGCTCCGGACATGGCTGGAGAAGGTTGACGTGGGGAGTGTGGACCTGGGCGCTGGAGCTCGAGTGCGCAAGAATGGATAGGCGAAGGAGGAAGAAGGCGTTGGTGAAAAGGTGGATCCTTATCCCCTTATACGGGTGGACGCAACTACATGTCCCCACCAGCCTGGTAAAACTCGCTTATCTCCAAGCGCCGTAATTAATGGCGCGGTTGGGTTACCCACGCCCGTATTGATGAGAATCCCAGAATAAGGGGACATGATCTCTGCTTTAACAAGACGTGCCAAGGAAACCGCCTCGCATAACGCGCTGAGATGGGACAGTAAAACGGTTCGAATAAAAGCTTGGCCGTGGCGTGATGTCACACTACGGAATACGTCAGCAGATTATATTTTTTTGTAAATATTATTCTCTCTATGGCAATATGTGGAAACTTATTTTGCAGAGCCGGACACTATCTTTGTGTTCAAAATCTTCTATGAAGTACTTGGAGGAGGAACCCGCCTTGCAATGCCGAAGACAATCTGTGCGCCGGACTCGTCGTCATTGAAGCCTGGTTCAGGGGGTACTGAGGGAGTTCTAGATTAGGGGGTGTCCGGATAGCCGGACTATACCTTCGGCCGAACTCCTAGACTATGAAGATACAAGATTGAAGACTTCGTCCCGTGTCCGGAAGGGACTTTCCTTGGCGTGGAAGGAAAGCTTGGCGATACGGATATGTAGATCTCCTACCATTGTAACTGACTCTGTGTAACCCTAACCCTCTTCGGTGTCTATATAAACTGGAGAGTTTTAGTCCGTAGGACGAACAACAATCATACCAAAGGCTAGCTTTTAGGGTTTAGCCTCTCTGATCTCGTGGTAGATCTACTCTTGTACTACCCATATCATCAATATTAATCAAGCATGACGTAGGGTTTTACCTCCATCAAGAGGGCCCGAACCTAGGTAAAACATCGTGTCCCCTGCCTCCTGTTACCATCCGACCTAGACGCACAGTTCGGTACCCCCTACCCGAGATCCGCCAGTTTTGACACCGATGCTACGCCGTCCAGGATACGGCACAACGGAGACACAGCGCAGACGTGCAGCAGGGACCCGTTCCAAGGATTCTTTTCAGATTAAGACCCTGCGTAAACCTTTTTTACTGTCTCTTGTTGATACACATCCCCTGGTTTCTTGGTATAACCAAGGAGGAGGCTGGCGTTTTGGCATGTGGCCACGTCAGAGTTTTGCGCGTACCTGGACACTAGGGGCTTATTACTAAGGGCGTTATCCCGCCCGCCCTCATAAAGACCGAATACCTTAGGGAGTGTTCGGCGTCGCGAGTTTGGCCTTATATGCATCAGCTCCGAATCATGTCTTTGGTCAAATGTTGGGTTTGCCCGGCTCCTGTGTTTTGCTGCCTTACGTTCCGCTCTATCGGCTAAGGCGGCACCAGGAGAACTACTGCGATTGTGCCCCGGTTCGGCCAGGCGAGCACCTCAGTAGAGAAAGCCGAAAACTGACTGTCATGATATAGCGTGAGACTGGTCAACCACTCGATGACTTACCGAAATCTTTAGGATTCCTCCGCATTAACGAAGGGCCGCTTCCCGGCCAGGCACATACGCGCCCCGAGTTCGGGTGAGCGCAGGCGCCACCAGGGGCTATATAAGTAGCCTCACTGTCAAACTCCTATGGCTAAGTGAAAGTGATAAAGCATCATAGTCCGATTGCCTAGTTCGCTGCGCTATCACCTCCTTTGTAGGACCAAGACGTTGGATCAAGTGTGAAAATGCGCCTTCTGCGAACACCCCCACATTATGTGCGTGGGGGCTGAAGCCGACGACTGCCATCTTTCAGATTATATATACATATATGTTAAACGGCCGCACAGGAGGTATTATAATACTTGCAGGCACAAGTATAAAAAGCTTCTACAATTTATCAAAATATTGTTTTACAATAATATATGCTATTCGAATATAGTATCCTTCGAGCATGCGTCTCTATTAAACGAGCGCCTTGCAGAACTTCCTGAAAATAGTGCTCGGCAGGTACTCGGCTTCCATCCGAGTCTGGGGATGCAACAGCGGTGGCTTCCATTTCCTCCCAGTATGTCTTGACACGGGCAAGATGACTCATGACATACTTCATGGCGAGTCCGGACAACCTATTTAGCTCGGCCCATTCGGCCAAACGATCGGCTAATGACAGTGGACGCTCCGGATTGTGGAACTGCGACCAAAAGAGCTTTTCCACTTCGCGATCTTCTTGATCTCGGAAGTGTTCGGCCGCATGTGCGGCACTTGCTGCCAAATCCAGATAGGTGTCCGCCGTACTCCACATCCGGTCTAATGGAGCATGTTTAGGATCACAGAACTTCCTCCGTAGCATAAAGGGCTTTCCAGCCGCGATCTCTCCGGCCTGACGCAGCTCCTCCTTCATAGCTCTCATTGCAGAGCGAGCATCCTTGGCATTGGAAACGGCCTTCTCCAGGTCCATCTGTTCCGCCCGATCTTCTTTTTCAAAAAGCTTGCAACGGTCAGCAGCGTTCTTCAGCTTCACGGCCATCTCGGGCATTTCCTTCTTGCTTCAGCAGTGAGCAGCCTGTTCGGGTTGCAGCTCTTCAATTGCCTTTCCGGCAGCCGCATCACTTTTCCTGGCTTGCTCCTTGGCTCGGGCAAGTTCCGCCCGAAGATTCTCCATGGCAGCAGCACCATCTGCATCAAGCGCACACACTGTAAGATACTGGCATAAAGCTCCTCTTACCAAGTGCCGCCAGAGGAATTACATACCTTGTGCCTCATCAAGCCGCTTGTTGACAAGCACGATGTCGGCATCTGCCACGTCAAGTTGCCGCTTTAGCTCGGCAAATTCATCAATCCGGCTTGCCACCGGACACTTCGCCACCTACGTATGAAGGCGACATATTAGACCTGGGATTATGATCCTCTGCGCGCCGTCACTTTTGACAATGCACAGAGTCTCAGGGGCTACTATCTACACAGGGCGCATCTTATTTATGCGCAACTGTCCAAAAAGGGTACATTATTTCGCGTACCTCAAAACTGTCAGTAAACTCCTGACGGCCTCGTGCAATCCGCTCTCCGCGGATGAAATCCTCTCAATCACCGTACCCATCAATGCACGGTGCTCCTCTGAGATAGATGCTCGCCCTAGCAGATCCTTCAGCTCCTCCGACCGCGCACCAGACGGTGCCGGACTCGTCCGATGGCCCTTTTCGAAGGCCGGACGCGGAGGGCTTTGGGGGGCCATATGACTACCTTCCGGCCCTGCCGGATTCGGAGAAACCCTCCGCGACGATACCTCAGGGTCGCCCGCCTCGCAAGGCGGTACGGCAGGGGGAGGCGTTCCGCTCTCCATCATCTCCGGAAGAAGATCCCCCGAAGACGAGCTCTGCTGAGAAGGGCTAAGGTCCGAGCTACAAGGTAAATTTTCGATTACTTTTCTCAGATATAAAGCAAGGATTTCTCTCGTTTCTTAAAAAGAAAACTCCTCTCTACTTACGGCTCGGTGGAGGGCTGATCCCCTTGAGGGCATAATTCGGCCGAAGTATCCCCCAGCACAGGACCCTCTGGCGAAGATTTCTTCCCCCGCTTTGAGGCCATGGTCTCCGGGTCTTCAGAGGCGGTCCTCTTCTTCCCCTGAGGAGAGGAATTTTCGATTCCTCCCTTCCAAACAGCCTCCTTCGAGGGGCCCGTAGCTTCCTTGTCCCCTCCCTCGCTTTCCTCCGAAGGCACAACCTCCAACATCCTGACTAGAACGGGACCCGGCGTGGTCTCGGGGAGGGGGCCGGACACCTGATTAGCTTTGCTTTCGCTATCCACTCCTGTTTAAAGGACAGCTCTTTTAAGGGCAATTTATGATAAATATGCGGATTGCGAGTCCGGGCACAGGGCTACTTACTTGAGTATCTCGGCGGTTGCAGCTCAGACTTCCATGCGTTTATCCTTACTTATATTTGGTTATCTAAGGTGCCGGAATCTATCATTGTCCTTGTGATTTTCTCGATAGAACTAAGGTTGGTACATTCTCCACGTGCGTTTTGCGCTCTGAGGGCTTCGTTGGCTCATTTTATAAAATTGTTTTTGAGAGCCCGTGGTGCGCAGCTCCATCCGGACGAGTGTGGAGGACTCATCCACTCAGCAGGCCGGCATGCAGAGGTCGATCTGTTCATGGGTGGCAGGCAAGTGGAGCTAAATGCTCATGAGGATCATCCGAATTTAGTTCTCTAGTCTTACAACTCAAGAATCTACAACTCGATACGTTAGAACAAGATATGACTCTATATGAATGCCTCCGGTGGATGTCCGATATGCAATGATGGCAAGCTGAGTGACAGTATGAAAGAATTATGAACGGTGGCCTTTGCCACAAATAGATGTCAACTAATTACATGATCATGCTAAGAAATATGACAATGATGGAGTGTGTCATAATGGAATGATGGGAAAGTTGCATGGCAATATATCTCGGAATGGCTATGGAAATGCCATAATAGGTAGGTATGGTGGCTGTTTTGAGGAAGGTATATGGTGTGTATGATACCGGAAAGGTTGCGGTATTAGAGAGGCTAGCAAAGGTGGAAGGGTGAGAGTTGCGTATAATCCATGGACTCAACATTAGTCATAAAGAACTCATAGAATTATTGCAAAAATCTACAAGTTATCAAAGCAAAGTATTGCGCATTGCTCCTAGGGGCGGTATATAGTAACCATCTCGTTGCCATAAGCTGGCTCCTCTTGAAAAGAGCCCTGGGCATGGAGCATCGGCATTCTTGCTTATAACAGCACCTCCGCACTCCGCGTGCCGTCCCTCGATCATCTTCGGCTCTACTTTGAAGGTCTTGAGCCATAGTCCGAAGTGAGGAGTAATACGGAGGAAGGCTTCACACACGACGATGAATGAGGAAATATGGAGGATGGACTCCGGAGCTAAGTCGTGAAATTCCAGCCCATAATAAAACATGAGCCCCCTCACGAAGGGATCCGTCGGGAAGCCTAGCCCCCGAAGGAAGTGAGACATGAACACCACACTCTCACCAGGCTTGGGAGTGGGAATGACCTGCCCTTGAGCAGGCAGCCTATGCGAGATTTGCCGGTCAAGAACCTGGCCTCTCTCAACTTCAGCACGTCCTCCTCCGTGACGGAGGAGGGCATCCATGCCTCGAATCGGTCAAACCGGACATTGTCGAAGGTCCGAAGCGCCTGAAATCTGGAGCTTGGGTGTTGGAACTCGAGGCGAAGGGCGAACTCGTTGTGAATTGAATAAAGAGGAACATATTGAGACTATTTGGTCTCTTATAAGAGTTGAATCGCAAGGGACCTCCTCACCCGTTCCCGATTTATGCGGTGCACTAAACACATTACGCCTTTTGATCAACAGTAAAACATGTCACAATTTCGAGGTTACTTTTGACTTGGATTCAGTATTCAACACAACTCATACGACAAAGCCCGCTTGTCAAATGAAAAGATCTTGCAATGACGCATAAAGCATATAGGGTGAACATTATTGCAGAGAAATCTCTGCTTTGACAAACGTGCCAAGGAACAAGACATACCTCGTCTATGAACTATTCAAGCGGAGTGAAGGCGTATCTGCGCAAAACACAAGGTTAAAGAGTGACAAGTATAAAATGATTCGAATAAAGGCTTGGTCGTGTTGGATGATGAATCACGATTGGCCTACACGGAATACGTCAGCAGATTAGATGTGTTGTAATATTATTCTCTCTATGGCAATATGTGGAAACTTATTTTGCAGAGCCGGACACTATCTTTGTGTTCAAAATCTTCTATGAAGTACTTGGAGGAGGAACCCGCCTTGCAATGCCGAAGACAATCTGCGCGCCGGACTCGTCGTCATTGAAGCTGGTTCAGGGGCTACTGAGGGAGTCCTGGATTAGGGGGTGTCCGGATAGCCGGACTATACCTTCGGCCGGACTCCTGGACTATGAAGATACAAGATTGAAGACTTCGTCCCGTGTCCGGAAGGGACTTTCCTTGGCGTGGAAGGCAAGCTTGGCGATACGGATATGTAGATCTCCTACCATTGTAACCGACTCTGTGTAACCCTAGCCCTCTCCGGTGTCTATATAAACCGGAGGGTTTTAGTCCGTAGGACGAACAACAATCATATCCATAGGCTAGCTTCTAGGGTTTAGCCTCCTTGATCTCGTGGTAGATCTACTCTTGTACTACCCATATCATCAATATTAATCAAGCAGGAGTAGGGTTTTACCTCCATCGAGAGGGCCCAAACCTGGGTAAAAACATCGTGTCCCTTGTCTCCTGTTACCATCTGCCTAGACGCACAGTTCGGGACCCCCTACCCGAGATCCGCCGGTTTTGACACCGACAGTCCTTCCCTTCTTGGACCCTTTCGGCCTCCCCGGTTGGGACTGGGCCTTCCTTCTTGTCTCCCGGGCTGGGTGGGAGAACTTTCCTCTTCTCTCCTTGTTTTCATGGGAGGAGTGCGCGTCGGAGTCATCGGACACGAGGAGGTCGATTACAACCTTTTGGCGCCGGACCCTTTCCGGGTCCCCGCCGGCTTTTCTTCTGGTCTTCTTCACGGCACCTTGTAAAGGTGCCGGAGTCAGCATCTCGTTAGGAGAGCCTGCAGGATCTTCGGGCAGGGGGGCTGGCAATCAAGCTGCTTCGCTGTCTCTATCCAGTCATGTTAATGGCATAGAAGCTTAGATCCTGCATATAACTAAACCGGGGCAAATAAATACCCCTGGAGAGATATAAAAAACCTTACCCTGGATTGGCGGCGGCGCTTTGCACTGAGTCCGCGGTCCTCGGTGAGGGAAGGAGAATCTCAGTTGAACAGCACCTCCAGAACCGTCCTCGGGTGTGGTCTTGTGTCATAGACTCCCGCAGCGTCCTGGTGCTTGGCCGAGTCGAACTCCCCACAAATCGAATGCCCGTCGTGACGACGGAGGATCGGCGGAAGAGCATGACCTGGACCACGTTGACGAGCTTGATTTTCTTGCTCGTCATGTTCCGGATACAGGTCTGGAGTCCGGTCAACTCTACCGAAGAACCCCAGGATGCCCTTCTCTTTCAGGAGGTGAGCCGCGTGGGGATTCAGATCGAAATTTGGGGGCCGCCGCCAGTTGGAGTCGTGCGCTCGGTGATGTAGAACCACCCCGATTGCCACCCCTTTATGGTATCCACATAGGTGGCCCTCGAGCCAGGTGACATTAGGCATCTTGCCCACCATGGCGCCTCCGCACTCTGCTTGCTGCCACCCACCACCTTCGGTTACCATTGAAGGTTTTCAGCCATAGGCCGAAGTGGGGCTTGATGCGGAGGAAGGCCTACACACGACGATAAACGCCAAAGATGTTGAGGATGAAATTGGGGGCCAGATCATGAAAATCCAGCCCATAGTAGAACATGAGCCGCGGACAAACGGGTGGAGAGGAAATCCTACGCGGACAAAATGGGTAAGAAAAACTACCCTCATGGGGTTCGGGCGTTGGGACGATCTGCCCCGCATTTGGCAGCCGGTGCGCGATATCCGCGGCCAGATATCCGGCTTCCCATAACTTTTTGGTGTTCTCCTCTGTGACGGAGGAGACCATCCACTTGGCTCCTGCTCCGGACAATGCTTGGAGTGGTTTGAGAAGAAGAACGCGAGCTTGGGCGCTAGAGCTCGAGTGTGCGGGAATGGGTAAGCGAGGAGAGAAGGCGTGGGTGAAAAAAGTAAATCTTTGTCCCTTTATAAGGGCGGAAGAGGCGATGTGTCTCCCCACTTGCCTGGCAAAACCGCTTATTCCCCAGGCGCCGTAATTGATGGCGCGGTTGGGTTACCCATCGTATTGATGAGAATCCCGTGATAAGGGGAACACGATCTCTGCTTTGACAAGACGTGTCAAGAAAACCGCCTCGCGATATGTGCGGAGCTGGTTGAGAAAAGCGGTTCGAATAATAACCGGGCCATGGCATGATGTCATGCTGTCAAAACGTGTCAACAGATTAGATTTGTGGAAATATTATTCTCTCTACGGTGGTATGTGGAACTTATTTTGCAGGGTCGGACACTATCCTTGTATTCAAACTCTTATGGTGTATTCGGAGGAGGAACCCGCCTTGCAATGCCGAAGACAACACTGACGGCCGGACTCATCGTCATTGAAGCCTGGTTCAGGGGCTACTGAGGGAGTCCTGGATTAGGGGGTCTCCGGACAGCCGGACTATATCCTTTGGCCGGACTGTTGGACTATGAAGATACGAGATTGAAGACTTCGTCCCGTGTCCGGATGGGACTCTACTTGGCGTGGAAGGCAAGCTAGGCAATACGGATATGTATATCTCCTCCTTTGTAACCGACCTTGTGTAACCCTAGCCCCTCGGTGTCTATATAAACCGGAGGGTTTTAGTCCATAGGACAACATACAATCATACCATAGGCTAGCTTCTAGGGTTTAGCCTCTTTGATCTCGTGGTAGATCAACTCTTGTAATACTCATATCATCAAGAACAATCAAGCAGGACGTAGGGTATTACCTCCATCAAGAGGGCCCGAACCTGGGTAAACATCGTGTCCCCTGCCTCCTGTTACCATCCGCCTTAGATGCACAGTTCGGGACCCCCTACCCGAGATCCGCCGGTTTTGACACCGACGACTGACCGTTTCGGGCGGGAAGCGCACGCGCGGCGATGGAGGGGCTTTGGGTGGGCCAGGCTGGTCAGGAGCGGGCGTGGCAGCTGTCCGCCTGTCCCTACCGGACGCCCGGAAACGAGAGGATGCACCGACTCTCGCAGCTAAAATAGTACACTACACGCCATCTCTGTGTAGGAGTAGGTCGATCTGTCACTCTCTCTAACACACACATGTTGTTAAACACAAACACACACACACACGCACACACAGGTTCATAGAATAGGAAAATCGCGCGAGTGCGAAGCCACAGGAAGTGAGATACAAATGGAGTACGTACAAGAAGAGAAGAGGTGACGAATATTCCATCAAACCTGGACTGAGGAGTAGTACTCCCTCGATCTAGGTGTTAAGTCATCCTACGGAAATCAAATATTCCCAAAATGTTTAGGCGTCGTCCATTAACTTCGCATCTGAATACCCTCCTGGCATCGTTGCTAGCGAGCGTTGTTACTTAGGGAGCATTTGGATCCTTAGCAAGAACAACTTATAGCATAGCCGGGCAAGGTTAGGCATTTGGAACTGTTAAAATATGTTAGCTTTTGTGGGCCAGCTAGCTTGGGTGGACTAAAAAAACCTTACTAGCTCAGGAGAGCCAGATCGGCTCGCTTCTGAATGCAAACTTCGCGTAGTAGTAACATAGACTAGTAACATATGCATGTTGTACTAGTCCAAGTTACTCACCACTATGACCAGCCTAAGCAATGTAACTAAACGCTCCTTACTCTGCCTTGCTATCTCCCCCGGAAACCCAATGCATGGAGCGCAACTACGCGTTGATCAGTCATCAAAGTCGGCTTGCATGCGAGTTAATACGTGGCCCTGCATGGTAGCTAAAACGGCATCTCTTAGTTTTTGGAGATTAATTGTTGGCATTTAGAGACAGAAATTCAGGGCTTTGATTGGAGGAATGACCGGGTCAAGTTTCTCCTTCTCCTCCAAATCTGCTTGCACCTTGGTCCCGCTGCACTTCTAACGTGAGTTAATTACACCTAGCCAGAGGGAGTCATACGAGATTACGGTGGCACACTGACTTAGGTCGAATACAAGTGCCCAAAATTTGTGTGCATGTTATAATAAGGATTCACTTAAAATAGTACGTGAGCGAACAGAGGGATCAATTGGACAGTGTTCCCGAGCAGTAGCGAGATGTGTGAGGTAAGATACACCGCTGGCGCTTTTAATTTTTCTTATTAATTTGTTTGTTTCACCCTCTGACTGGTGGGACCCAACGTACTACGTGGAGAGAGGTAAGGTGACTAAGGCTGCATTATTTCTGCACCACTGTGGATAGTCTTACCACCAAAGCCACATGACACGATTGTGATTTAAATCCCAATGACTCCCAACACACACAAACATGGCATGCTTGTCACATGAATGCAGGAATGTATAAAAGGTTTTTCCTCTCGTTGAACAATAACAGGGAGGGTTATGTAGCTTGGTTAGCCTGTTCGCTCAATCAAACTGAGGTCTCGGGGTTCGATAACTACACTGAGCATAATTCGTGCCAGGGGATTCTTTGACTGGTCAAAATGGATGGATACGGAGCTTATTCACGATCTCGTAGTGACCGTATAATCACCTCATCACGTATAAGTTGCAGTAGCCTCCTGGCGGCGCTTTGTTTTCTAAGGGTTTGCACTCTTTCACATCTTCTCCCGTATATATATACACGCTGGAGCCTCGCGTGCTTGTAGTTGCTCTCTCACACTCTCTCACCTCTCAGATCTAAACAAGACTTCCTTGGCCTCTTTCTCCCTCACTGCTGGTCTGCTTGTAGTTTGCTCTCTTCACACTCCTCTCACCCTCTCTAGAATCTAAACAGACTTCGTTGGCCTCTCTCTCTCCCCTCACTTCTGGAAAGACCGGCAGGATCCGTCGCTGGGAAGGGAAGGAGGCTTCACGTTGTCGCCGTCAGGAGGGAATCCACTACAGCCGCAGCTGTTCACTTTCACCAGCGGTGGCGCGGGAGGGCCTCCGACCCTTCTTCTTCGCCGTACATAGTGTGGGCCGAACGGCCTCCGGTCGCCCACCGAACCACACCCCAAGAACCTTAAGGTATAATTTACTTATTCCACATGCATTGCTCTAGCTGCATGTGGGCTTTTTCCGCTTCTGCACTTGAATCTAGGTGTTGGATCAAACAGGAAAGTAGTGGCGAAAGTTGTATACCATGAATCTAGGACATGGTTCAAAGAGGAAAGGAATGGGGAAAAGTAGTGGGAAAAATTGTATAGCATGAATCTAGGACGTGGTTCAAAAAGGAAAGGAAGGGGGAAAGTTGTATCGCATGAATCTAAGACGTGGTTAAAGAGGAAACGGGAATGGGGGAAAGTAGTGGGGGAAGTTGTATAGCATAAATCTAGGACGTG
This sequence comes from Triticum urartu, assembly GCF_003073215.2. Lineage (NCBI taxonomy): Eukaryota > Viridiplantae > Streptophyta > Magnoliopsida > Poales > Poaceae > Triticum > Triticum urartu. The sequence continues at coordinate 68,201,663 of NC_053028.1, read as the reverse complement.
GTTCACAAGAGGAAAGGAAGGGGGAAAGTACTAGTACAGATTGGCTATCCAGCACCTACGTTGGTCGAAAAGGGAAAACAATGACAAACGCAGTATGCACATCTGTAACGAATTGATCTTTTGTTTTGTTTTTGGGGACAAGGCTGTAGAGTTTGAGCAGGACTAGATTTGCTACGACTCACATAGGGAAAGGTGTCTAAAGATAACAAAATGGGACCAAAACAATATGCTCCTTGGTTGTTTGTTCTTTGGTTGCAACAGACTGTGCATCACCCCAGCACATCGGTAGATGCACATGGTGCTGGTGCGTCCATGTCCCGTGCAACTCTTTAGATGTGTTAATCTAAGGCCCATGTTTGGTTAAAAACTCCCAAGTCCCTACCTGCTTGGTTCCAGGGACTAAACATGGACTAGAGGTTATTAAATGACATGCTAAAAGACCATGTTACCCCTAGTAATGAACTAATAGAGACAAGGTGCGATGTGTGGCAGGGTCTTCTTTCTTTAGTCCCAAATGCCCACTTTTAGTCCCTAAAAGTCCCTCCTGTTTGTTTAGATG
>NC_053028.1:68172509-68200104 GCF_003073215.2 Triticum urartu | reverse complement strand
AGCACTAGCTACATTTCCCCATATGATAGGCTGCCAAGGATAAACAACTAGATTGTCGGATCCCACTCATACCAAGCATTTCAATCATACACACAATATGCCCGATATGAGTACATACAACATGGCATCACAACAAGACTCTACGACTCAAGTATTTATTCATTAGGCTCCGAGGAGCGAGATATTACAAACAAGGGTCTCATGACCCAACATTCAAAGCATAGAAGTCAAAGCACATGCGGAAGCTTAACATGTCTGAGTACAGACATCTACAAATGAAAAAGGCTGAGAAGCCTGACTATCTACCAGATCCTGCTGAGGGCACAAGATCGTAGCTGAGGTACAAGCTAAACGTCGAAGTCACGCGGAACTACTAGCGAGGACTGAAGTCTCTCTGCAAAACATAAATTAAGCAAACATGAGTACAAATGTACTCAGCAAGACTTACATCAGAACTAACTACATATGCATCGGTTATCAACAAAGGGTGGTGGAGTTTAACTGTAGCAAGCCAAGCTTTGACTCAGTGGCTAACCTGAACTACGACTGCAAGTAACTCTTTTGAGGTGGCGCACACGAGTCCACATATTCACCATATCAATACACCACTATGGATCCGCTCCTCTCCCTACGAAGAAGGCCATCCATAGCACTCACGCTTATCTTGCGAGTTTTAGAGTATCCACTTTCACTTGTCTATGAACTATGCAAGGGGTCCAAGTTTCCATATCCGAGGAATCCGGCTATTCGAATAGATAATGATAACCCTGCAGGGGTGTACTTCTTCACACACGCTCTCGCCACTTATCGCCCTGTACACGTCATGTACCTCGGCAACCTTCAAGCGGAAGCCGGGCGAGGGAGTCGGCCACGACCTGACTAACCAACAAGTCTCTAGTCCAGGTTTATCGCCTATTCGGGTTCCATCGCAAGGAGATCCGGCCGGGGTGTCACTCACGGCCCAAACGATGTGTGAGGGTTCCCATGCCCACCTCGACGGATGGATCTATGCTTGGTACACCGTGCCACGGTGCCTAGTCTGTCCCAAGCCCACCTGTACCGGGTGCCACTTGGTAGACCACTAACACAACCTACAAACACCAGAAACTAGTTGCAACTCCTGGACAGAGTTCGAGTTGGTTAATAAGCGAGAGGGTCGAGGTTACCGGAACCCAATGTGTGTAGTAACTGTTCATCGATCACAAACACAGAACTCAGTTCTTGAGGATGGTTTCAATGAGACAAGCCCATCCATGTACTCCTACATGGCCTCTCACCGCTACCTTTACCAAATCGTGTTCACACACTTAGCTCTCAATAGTAGGACATGTTCACCACATTCCAATTCATTCCCGATAATCAGACCCGACTCAATTCTAAGCAGTAGCAGGCATGACAACATGCATGAATGAGTAGGCACATCAGGGCTCAAACAACTCCTACTCATGCTAGTGGGTTTCATCTATTTACTGTGGCAATGACAGGTCATGCAGAGGAAAGGGGTTCAACTACGTAGCATGTAACAGTTGAATTGCTGTTGTCCTAATGCAGTAAAAGAGTGCAGGAGCGAGAGAGTGGGATTGTATCGGAATGAACAAAGGGGGTTTTGCTTGCTTGGCACTTCTGAAGATATTATAGTTCTTCATTGGTGTCATCGATCTCATCGTCGAAACAGCGTCTACCGAGGGGGAACAACACCGGCAACAGAGAAAGAACACAATCAATGCAATGCAACAATATGATGTATGATCATGACATGGAATATGTTGTGATTTGAGCTAATGTAGCTAGCAACAATTTAATTGAAGTTGGTTTGAACCCAAGGTTCAAATTCAAACTCCACATAAGACATTTCAAATGCCATTAATTCAAATAGTCATATACAGTGACTGTAAGTTTTTTTAAGTTTTTTAAACATGCATGAGAATTCCATAAACAGATTCCTTGGATTTTTTGATAATTTTTCATATATAACTTGTTTCATTTGGAGCTACGGTTGAATTTCTATGAATTTTAGAAGTTTTGGGCATTTTCTGGAATTTACTGATTATTAATAAATCCAGAAAATGTATTACTGCGTCAGCATTGGGTCATGCTGACGTCAGCAGGTCAACAGGAGCCGTCCAGCAAACCTGACCAGTGGGACCCACGTCAGTGACTAACTAACTAACTTAAGTTAATTAGAGCCTGGGCCCGCATGTCAGTGTCTAATTTACTTAAACTAAGTTAATTAGTACTAACTAAATCTAACACTAATTAAAAAGGGGCCTGTCCCACACGTCAGTCAACCAGGGGAGGTCAAACCCCTGGTCAACGGGTTCAAACCCGCCGGACTTGGTCCACGGCTCGACGCCGGCGACGCGCAAGGACGGCGGAGGCTTCGGGAATCGCCCACAGGCGACCATTTGCACGGCGGAGAGGCTCTACGTGACGAGGGGACTCGTCCGCGTCTAGTGGTGCTCATTGCAGCAGCTCTAGTGGCCTAAAACGATGGCGGCGGCGACTTGCGCGGCGGCCGGAGTTCGGGAGTTGAGTGGATCGGCGTTGCAGGGAACGGCAGGAGCCGCGGGTGGTCGCGGTCGACTCCTGGGAACGTGCTGAGCACGGTGGCGCGCTCGGTAGCGAGCTTGCGCGACTGTGGTCATGGTGGCGGCATGGCCGGGGGAGCCAAGCTCTCGGGCTCGACGGGAATGGGTGCTACGATGAGCTAGTGGGCATGGGAGTAGGGGGGATCGGTAGAGGAGCTCACCGCGAGTTCAGAGGTGGCCTCGGCGAGCTCAGAGATGGGCTGGTGGTGACGAGAGGTCGCCGGCAATCTCGGCGGCCGGAGGAAGAAGAAGGTGATGCAGGCGGCGTTGCAGGGGCTCCCATAGTCGCGTTCTTTAGCGTGCGGCTCCACGGCGTCGAGGCGAAGCTAGGGGACCGAATGGTGAGGCGAGGCGTGCGGGGTGGCTGCGCTGGAGCTCGTCGGCGCGCTGCGAGGTGCTCGGTGGTTGCTCGGGCTGCGCATGGAGCAGGGCTACAGAGGGAGAGAGGCACCAGAGAGATGGGGGGAGTGAGGGAGTGAGCCAGGGTGCTGCGTGGCGTCTCTGAGGCGCTGGGGAGGCCAACAGGGAGGTAGGAGGTGGCCACGGGTGGCTGTGCATGCCGCACGCAGCTGCTTCTCCTCCTAGCAGGAGGAAGAAGACATCACTGCCCTTGGTGGGCTCTGGTGGGCTGGCTACGGCTGGGCCTCTCAGGTAAGGCCAGGTGAGTTCTGCCCTTTTCCTATTTTATTTCTCTTTTCTATTTTCTGTAATTGTGTTTGGCTTTATTAAAAATACTTAGGCACACTCAAAATTCACCAAACTGCTCATGGCCACTGTTTGGAATAATATCCAACATGGAACATTTCAGTTTAGGATTATTTGGACATTTTAAATATTTTATAGAATTTAAGTGCCCAAATTCAAATAGAGTATTATTTAATTCAGAGCCCAAATATGACATGGAAAAATGTGCATCACCTCTGGCTACTGTTCACAGTATTTTCCATAAATGATGAACATTTTTGAAAGCTGTTTGGACTTACTGAAATAATTTTAGGTGAACCTAGTGAATTCCTTGAATGCTAGGGTTTAGGCAATCCCCATTTCAACTTTAATTGAAAAAATTATCATGATGCACACAAGAAGGGCTAGCCTAGTGCATACTAGAACTAGATGTGACAGCTTGACGATGCTAGGGCGTTTAATGGCCGGACTGGAGAACTGCCTGGAGAGGCTGCTTTGTACTTCCGCTGCAAGGGCCGCCATGTGCTCCTCCGTTCGGAGGGAGCGTTCGGTGTTTCCATTGACCGTAATTACTCCACGAGGGCCTGGCATCTTGAGCTTAAGGTATGCGTAGTGCGGTACCGCATTGAATTTGGCGAATGCGGTTCGTCCGAGCAGTGCATGATAGCCACTGCGGAATGGGACTATGTCGAAGACCAATTCCTCGCTTCGGAAATTATCCGGGGATCCGAAGACCACTTCAAGTGTGACTGAGCCTGTACAGTTGGCCTCTACACCTGGTATTACGCCTTTAAAGGTCGTTTTGGTGGGCTTAATCCTCGAGGGATCGATGCCCATTTTTCGCACTGTATCCTGGTAAAGCAGGTTCAGGCTGCTGCCGCCGTCCATGAGGACTCTAGTGAGATGAAATCCGTCAATAATTGGGTCTAGAACCAATGCGGCAAATCCGCCATGACGGATGCTAGTGGGATGGTCTCTTCGATCAAAGGTGATCGGGCAGGAGGACCATGGGTTGAACTTTGGGGCGACTGGCTCTACCGCGTATACGTCCCTTAACGCGCTTCCGCTCCCTTTTTGGGACGTGGGTGGCGTATATCATGTTCACCGTCCGCACTTGTGGGGGAAACCCTTCTGTCCATTGTTGTTCGGCGGCCGGGGCTCCTCGTCGTCATCGCTATGCAGCCCCTTGTCTTCATTGTCGGTGCTTAACTTGCCTGCCTGCTTGAACACCCAACAATCCCTGTTGGTGTGATTGGCCGGCTTTTCGGGGGTGCCATGTATTTGGCACAAGCGGTCGAGTATTCGGTCCAAGCTGGACGGGCCCCTAGGATTCCTTTTGAATGGCTTTTTCCGCTGACCGGATTTAGAGCCTCTGAATCCGGCATTAACTGCCGTATCCTCAGCATTGTCGCCGTTAATGCGGCGCTTCTGCTTGTTGCGACGCGACCTGCCACTAATGTCCCTGGTGTCCGAACTACCAGGGTTCTTGGTCATATTGTTGCTACGAGCAAGCCAGCTGTCTTCTCCCGCGCAAAAGCGGGTCATGAGTGTCGTGAGTGCTGCCATAGATTTCGGCTTTTCCTGTCCAAGGTGCCGGGCCAGCCACTCGTCACGGATATTGTGCTTGAAGGCTGCTAGGGCCTCAGCGTCCGGACAGTCGACTATTTGATTTTTCTTTGTTAGGAACCGTGTCCAGAATTGCCTGGCCGATTCCTCTGGCTGCTGAATTACGTGACTTAGGTCATCGGCGTCTGGGGGTCGCACGTAAGTGCCCTGGAAATTGTCGAGGAATGCGGCTTCCAGGTCCTCCCAACAACTGATTGATCCTGTTGGCAAGCTGTTAAGCCAATGCCGAGCTGGTCCTTTAAGCTTGAGTGGGAGGTATTTGATGGCGTGGAAATCGTCGCCGCGGGCCATGTGGATATGAAGGAGATAATCCTCGATCCATACCGCAGGATCTGTTGTGCCATCATATGATTCGATGTTTACGGGTTTGAAACCTCGGGGATTTGATGATCCATTATTTCGTCTGTAAAGCACAGTGGGTGTGCGGCGCCTCTGTACTGGGCGATATCATGACGTAGCTCCAATGAGCTTTGTCTACTGTGTTCGGCCCTGCCGAATTTGTGGCCGGCGTGACGGTTACCGTCTCGAGCCGTGGGGTGCCCACGCGATCCGTAGATCGATCGTGTTTGCCTTGCCTTGTCCTCCAACATGTCTCGTAAGTCCGGCGCATATTCCCGTGCCTTGGTACGGGGTGCGGCTTGAGTGGAGGGCCGGGAGGCCTCTCTGTCGCGGCCACGAGGTGGCCGTTCGGCCGCATCAAGTGCTTCCTCCTCTAATTGGGGTAGCAACCTGCGCTTTGGGTAACTCTTGGAGGGGCGTTCGAGTTTATGCTCTTCGGCCGCAAGGACTTCGGTCCATCTGTCAACCAGCAAATCTTGATCAGCTCTAGAGCTGTTGCTGTTTTTTCTTGAGGCTTCTTGCCGTGGCCATAAGCCTGCGTTGGAAACGCTTTTGCTCGACGGGATCCTCTGGCACGACGAATTCGTCGTCGTCGAGGCTTGCCTCGTCTTCGGAGGGAGGCATATAATTATCGTCCTCGACCTCTCTGTCTGCCGCTCTCTCATGAGGGCTGGTTTCTCCATCCTCCTGTGCTAAACCTTGCTGGAGGGGGTTTTCTTCGGCACTCTCCGGAGTATTATTATCTCCCGTGCTGGAATCACCGTTTTTGTGTTGGCGGGATTTTGAGCGGCGCCGCTGACGCCGGCGCTTGGGCTGTTTCTTGGAGGGGTCATCCTCCGCTGTTCCATCGCCCTCTCCCTCTTTTGGGGTGTCCACCATGTATATGTCATATGACGAGGTGGCTTTCCAGGGCCTAGTAGGCGCTGGTTCTTCATCATCTCCTTCATCGGCGTCCATACCGTCGATGTCTTCGGAGTCGAAGTCGAGCATGTCGGTTAAGTCGTCGACAGTGGCTACAAAGTGGGTGGTGGGTGGGCTTTGAATTTCTTCATCGTCCGTACTCCAACCTTGCTGACCGTAGTCCGGCCAGGGCTCTCCTGATAAAGAGAGAGACTTCAGTGACTTCAGGATATCGCCGAAAGGCGAGTGCTGAAAGACGTCCGCGGCCGTGAACTCCATGATCGGCGCCCAATCGGATTCGATCGGCAGGGGCGCGGAGGGTTCGGAGTCCGGAGAAGAATCCGGCTCTTCATGGAGTCACGAGTCTCGCAGAGTACGGGGCTGGTGTTCGGCTCAACCGCCGTTGGGATCACAGCCCCCGAGGTGGCGTCCAACCGCCCATCCTCGATCGGCGCGGCTGCTCCGAACTAAGGGTCGGAGCCGATGCGGGTGCGGCCTCCAGGGCACTGTTCGGCGGCAGAGCTAGATCATGCTCGTCGTGACAGTGCGGCGCGCTCGGCGGTGGTTCGAGTCCGTCGAAGATCAAGTCCCCGCGGATGTCAGCCGTGTAGTTTAAATTTCCGAATCTGACCTGACGGCCAGGGGCGTAGCTTTCGATCTGCTCTAGATGGCCAAGTGAATTGGCCCGCAAGTGCGAAGCCGCCGAAGACGAAGATCTGTGGGAGGAAGGTCTCACCCTGGACTGCATCGCTATTGATGATCGTAGGAGCCATTCGGGCCTGACGGCCGACGACACAGAGGAACTTCAATGAAAGCACCAATGTTGGTGCAAAACGGCGATCTCGGGTAGGGGGTCCCGAACTGTGCGTCTAGGCCGGATGGTAACAGGAGGCAAGGACACGGAGTTTACCCAGGTTCGGGCCCTCTCGATGGAGGTAAAACCCTACGTCCTGTTCTTAATTAATATGATGAATTGGGTAATACAAAGAGTTAGATCTACCACCGAGATCAGAGAGCTAAACCCTAGAAGCTAGCCTATGGTATGATGTGATGTGTATGTTGGTCCTACGACTAAACCCTCTGGTTATATAGACACCCGGATAGGGTTAGGTTACATAGGACGTTACAATGGTAGGAGATCCTTCATATCATGTATCGGCCAAGCTTGCCTTCCCACCGCCAAGGAAAGTCCCTTCCGACATGGGACGGAGGCTTCAATCTTGTATCTTCATAGTCCAGGAGTCCGGCTGAAGGTTAGTTCGCTATCCGAACACCCCCTAGTCCAGGACTCCTCAACTATGAAGCAAGAACCTCATCAAGCAACACCTGATCCCTCCTTGATAGTATTGGCTTTTCCTATAGACTCAATGTGATCTTGGATCACTAAAATATAAAATGTAGAGTCTTGAGCTTTGAGCTTGAGCCAATCTTTTTATCCTTAGTATTTTGAGGGGTCCACTTTCCTCATCCATGCCATGCCATTCATTGAGCTTTTCCTGAAATATTAATCTTGGAATAGCATTAGCTCAATGAGCTATATGTTGCTAGGAATTACCAAAACCACCTAGGGCTGATGGCATCTTCATAAGGGATCGGATTGGAAAGTGCAAACACAATTGGAGAGTCGGAGATTTTTTGCGTGGTTCTGATAGGTGGTGCTATCGTACATCCACGTTGATGGAGACTTCAACCCACGAAGCGTAACGGTTACGCGAGTCCACGGAGGGCTCCACCCACAAAGGGTCCACGAATAAGCAACCTTGTCTATCCCACCATGGCCATCGCCCACGAAGTACTTGCCTCACAAAGGTAGATCTTCACGAAGTAGGCGATCTCCTTGCCCATACAAACTCCTTGGTTCAACTCCACAATCTTCACGGAGGCTCCCAAGTAACACCTAACCAATCTAGGAGACACCACTCTCCAAAAGGTAATAGACGGTGTGTTAATGATGAACTCCTTGCTCTTGTGCTTAAGATGATAGTCTCCACAACACTCAACTCTCTCTCATAGATTTGAATTTGGTGGAAATATGATTTAAGTGGAAAGCATCTTGGGGAAGGCTAGAGATCAAGATTCAAATGGTTGGAATGGAATATCTTGGTCTCAACACATGAGTAGGTGATTCTTTCTTAGAAAATGAATGCTAAAGTGTAGGCACGTTCGGATGGCTCTCTCCTATGAAGAAGGAAGGGTGGAGGGGTATATATAGCCTCCACACAAAATCTAACTGTTACACACAATTTACCAAACTCAGTGGGACTGAATCAGAAAACTCAGTCAGACCGATTCAGTTCATAATGTGACCGTTAGGCATTTCGGTGGGACCGATATGATCAACTCGGTGGGACCGATGTGCTAGGGTTAGGGTAAAACCTCATCTCGGTTTGACCAATTACACAAACTCGATGAGATCGATTTTGGTAATAAGCAAAACAGAGAGTTGGTCAGGCAAACTTGATGGGACCGAAATATTTGCAATAGGCAACAGAGAGTTTGCAAGCCCATCTCGGTGAGACTGAGATCCCATCGGTGAGACCGAATTGATTAGGGTTTCTGATAGTGGCTATGTCAAGTGAACTCGATGGCGCTGGATGGATCAAATCGGTGGGGTCGAGTTTGACTTTTGGTTTGGGACATATGTGGATATGAAAATCTGGTTGAGGGCTTTGGATCATATCACTAAGCACTTTGAGCAAGCAAGCCATTAAGCAACACCTCACCCCCTTTTAATAGTATTGGCTTTCCTAAGGACTCAATGTGATCTTGGATCACTAAAAGTAAAATATAGAGTCTTGAGCTTGAGCCAATATGTGTCCTTAGCATTTTGAAGGGGTTCCACATCCTCTTGTCCACGACACTCCATCTGTTCAACTTATCTGAAATATACTAGATATCAACATTAGTCCAACAAGAGATATGTTGACATTAATTACCGAAAGAACCCAGGGAGCACTTGTTCTTTCAGTCTCCCCCTTTTTGGTAATTAATGACAACATACATCAAAGCTTTAGATAAAGATATAGGGAATAGCAAGTAAAGCTTTGGAAGGACATGTAGCATGCACAGGCTCCCCCTATATGCATGCATCCATGTAACTATGGAATATGAGAGCATGTGAATGCATAATCATGATAGAGCAAGCAATGAGTTACATGTATCTTGGCTATATGCATCAAAGCAAATGATGTGGATAGGAACTGTACCTTCATGTTCACGAGTCCTTCTTGCAAACAATATGTACATAAGCAAGAGATCATCATACACATGGGTGAGATGCACATACTTACCTTGTGATCTTAAGATAGCTTAGGAAGAGATGAAACTGAGTAAACATGGTTAGGTAACACAGATATATCTACTAAACATAGCAAATGGAAAACCACAAGAGTACCAAGACTGGGATGACATGTAGAGAATGAGTACTAGATACTCCCATTGGATATAGACTTGTCCCCAAGGATAAAGATATGCGATGAATTCAAGATTTCCTTCTCTTAGATGTCTTTCTCCCCTTGAATCTTATATTTGATAATGGGAGAATATAGGGAATAGAAAATCAGAGCAAAACAGATCAGAGCACAGAAACATATGACATGAAACAAACTAACATGTCTTTTCCCTCTTAAAGACATGTGACTTTTCTCCTCTTGAATACCAAGCATCTGGGGTCTCTCTTTGTTTGAAATGATTAAGCATTCTCCCCCTTTGAAGTACTCTCCCCCTTTTTAAGTGAGTAAGCTTTGATGTGATCTCTCTCTCCCCCTTTGACATCAATTTCCAAGAAGGGATCTTCTGGATTGTGAGTCAAAATAGGTTTGGTCCTTGAGTCACAGAGCAAAGCAGCATATAGAGTGTGATGCTGGCAGAGGACGAGAATCATTGAGTGGAGTTGGAGCAATTGTGCAGGATGCAAGTGGCAAATTGTCTTCTCTGGAGTGAAATCGGTAACACCGAGTTGTATTCTTCGGTGGCACCGAAATGGTTCGGTTTGACCGAAAGCTACAGACCAGTGTGACCGAGTTCAATACAGAGAGAACATTTGTCACCTCAGCTCACTAGGCAAATAATATCTCACAAAGACTTGCAATGAATTAACTGAAGGATTTGCAACGAATTGGAGGCAGGGAATGCAGAACAAAACAAGGAAAAAGAAAAGAAATCTAGATGAAGGGAAACAAAAAAATGAAGGAGACAAATGCAAGAATACATAGAAACACTAGAGAACTTCATCTAGAATTGGTCGGCAACAAAGTCACCTATGTTAGAGTATATTGACTGAGGAGTCAAGTGAAAACACTTGATCATAGGTCATACTCATCATTTAAGATCAAAATGGGGTTACCGTTTTCCATTTAAGCATTTGATGTATTTGCATCTTGTTGAGTTGCTTTGACCCATGACTTGGGGTAAATCTTCTCTAAGATGGAATAACATACCTTGGGTGGTGGTGTTGGACTCGATCATGTAGTTGAACTTGCGTGGGATGCTCAAGGTTGTTGTAGCTCATCAAGGATTGGGAGCACCACTTGTAGTTTGAGTTCATCTACCTACATGGGTTAGTGCAAGGAAGAGCACTTATGTATCCAAATTGACAATCAAGTATTTGATACCAAATGAAATTTAATGTATAGAAATGGTCAAAGGATATGTTGAAAGATTTCATGCTTCCTTGTATTCAACCACCACATTGTAGAGACTTGGTGATGTAGATATTGTTCAAGATGTGAGTGATTTGCAATCTCATAGATTTTGATTCATCCAAGTACCTACAAGGGTTAGATAGCATGCAAGGGTGCAAATATATCCAAGACATATGATCATCATCATAAGAGAAACATCAAGGATTAGACAAAGGCTCATGCCTTGCATGTATCCAAATGGAGTTTCTACTCCAAGTTTGAAGCATCAATTATGTTCAATTCACCTATTAAACGGAAAAATACTTTCTCATCAAACAGTTTGGTGAATATATCCGCCAATTTCTTATCGGTAGGAACATGATTGAGATCAATGTCCCCTTTGGCAACATGATCTCGAATGAAATGATGACAAACTTCAATCTGCTTGGTTCGAGAATGTTGCACATTTCGGCGTTCTGGGAACGAGGGTCCCCAGACTTGCCTGCCTGTGGCCCACGGCGTGGCTGAGCTAGCAGGTCTGTACGGCCCATCTTCATCGACGAGGTATTCAAGACCCTCGCAAGGGGCCAAGCCTCGCGAGGCGGACGATGCAAGACCTCCTCAAGAGCAGCCTCGCCAGGCAGGCTCATGAGGGGTGGAGAGATCAAGGCAAGGCAAACCTCGCGAGGTCCTCGTGACGTGAGCCATGATGATCGAGACCAGGCGGGCGCTAGCACGCGCAGTGTCCTTGCTTCCTCTTTGGTGCCAAGGGGGCAAGCACAGGCGCGGAGTACCGAGGCATCAAGCAAAGGTTTCCATATCGGAGCAATGAGGCCAAGACCAGCAGGACGGCGAGACGGAGGTCACCATGGAGCCCAAGACGGTGTCACCACCAGAGCCTTTTGCAGGCGAAGACCACTTTTGTCAGGATAAGCTGTACTAGTTGTCCCCTTTCAACTTGGCCGTTGTTGGCTCCCTTCCCACTGAATATTTGGGGAGAGGACCAGGGCCTATATAAGTAGAACTTGCCACAACAGTAGAAGGAGGACTGGGACAAGGACGGATCATCAAGATCATCCCCAACCACACAAGTGCACCAAGCACAAGAACACCTCAACCTCAGGAGGTTGTTCTTCCCCTTGTACTATTCATCATCAGCCCAAGAAGCAATCCACCACCACCACACTGGAGTAGGATATTACATCACAACGGTGGCCCGAACCAGTATAAATCTTGTGTCTTTGTGTTGCAAGTTCATCGAGTTCGTCTGCGAGATCTTAGAGAGCTAGGGCGTGGATCGATAGGGAGAAAACCTTCGCGCGCACCCCAGTGTTTGAACCTCGAGTTTTGCCGGAACCCATGATCCGACATTTGGCGCGCCAGGTAGGGGTGCACCGAAGCTTCCTTCTGTCGCTCCGTGTCCCGTTGCTCTGTCGTCTCCATGACAGACGCAAGCCGCGCTCGTGCTGAGCGCCGGGCTTCCCTCGCCGTCCGCGTTGCTCAGACGGCTCCCATCGGCGGGCCACCTTGTCGTTCCTCGTCACCTTCCGCCAACGCCGCCACCGGCCCGACCAGGAACGAGCAGCAAGCATCCTCGCTGCCCCCTCGATGCGGCGGGATGGTCGCACCACCACTCCATCACTGACCCCGGCCGGTTCTTCTTCCCATGCACGCCGCCCTCCAATGGATGCACGGGCTGCGCTCCTCATGGAGCACGAGCTCCTGCGTTACCGACCGGTCGACGACCTCGACAAGGACTAGCTCGACCGCATCACCGAGCTTGTCCACGCCGCAGGGGTCTCCCCTGCGCCGTCCCTCTCTCCGGCTCGCCCTCGCCAGCTACGGGCACGTAGCACAGGAGCGCCTCCACCACCTCTGCCCCAAGACGGCGCCCTGGCGCCAAGGCGCGCGGCTCCACCGCGACCCGCCGCGTCCCGCGCCCGCGTGAAGAAAGAAGCTGTCAAGAAGTCCCTCGACCGCAAGAAAACGCTCCGCCGCTCCTCGCGCCACCGCGCCAGGACCGGCTGCTGCGGCAAGACCGCGCCTGTAGCGGCAGGGCGGACCCCATCAAGACCAAGCTCCACCCCAGGGGTGAGGGAGTCCTGGATTAGGGGGTCTCCGGACAGCCGGACTATATCCTTTGGCCGGACTGTTGGACTATGAAGATACAAGATTGAAGACTTCGTCCCGTGTCCGGATGGGACTCTCCTTGGCGTGGAAGGCAAGCTAGGCAATACGGATATGTAGATCTCCTCCTTGTAACCGACTCTTGTGTAACCCTAGCCCCCTCCGTGTCTATATAAACCGGAGGGTTTAGTCCGTAGGACAACATACAATCATACCATAGGCTAGCTTCTAGGGTTTAGCCTCTACGATCTCGTGGTAGATCAACTCTTGTAATACTCATATCATCAAGAACAATCAAGCAGGACGTAGGGTATTACCTCCTTCAAGAGGGCCCGAACCTGGGTAAACATCGTGTCCCTTGTCTCCTGTTACCATCCGCCTTAGACGCACAGTTCGGGACCCCCTACCCGAGATCCGCCGGTTTTGACACCGACATTGGTGCTTTCATTGAGAGTTCCACTGTGTCGTCACCATAAGGCTTGATGGCTCCTTCGATCATCGTAGCGATGCGGTCCAGGGTGAGGTTTTCCTCCCCGGACAGATCTTTGTATTCGGCGGCTTCGCACTGCGGCCAATTCGCTTGGCCATCTGGAGCAGATCGAGAGCTACGCCCCTGGCCATCAGGTCAGATTCGGAAACTTAAACTACACTGCCACATCCGCGGAGACTTGATCTTCGACGGATTCGAGCCCGTGTCAGGTGCGCCGCACAGTCACGACGAGCACGATAACTCTGCCGTCGGACAGTGTTCGGGAGATCGCATCTGCAACTACTCCGGCCTTCAATCCGGAGCAAATTGCGCCATCCAAGGACGGAGGGATAGACCCCGCCATGGAGGCCGCACTCTCAGTGGCGATGGAGCCGGATACTGACTTCACCCCTTACGAGAGCCGTGTCGCCAAACCACTGGATTCGTCTCCGGCCACGGACTCCGAGCCACCTGCATCCGTGCCCATCGAATCCGACTGGGCGCCGATCATGGAGTTCACCTCCGCGGATATCTTTCAGCACTCGCCTTTCGGCGATGTGCTAAATTCATTAAGTCTCTCTCCTTGTCAGGAGAACCTTGGCCGAACTATGTCCGGCTAGAATGGGATACGCACGACGAAGAAATTCGCTGCCCGCCCACCACCCACTTAGTAGCCACTGTCGACGACTTAACCGACATGCTCAACTTCGACTCCGAAGACATCGACGGCAGTGGACGAAGATGCAGGAGACGAACAGAACCAGTGCCCACAGGGCGCCGGACAGCCACTCATCACATGACATATACATGGTGGATACACCCAAAGAAGGCAATGGCGAAGAGACAGCGGAGGATGGCCCCTCCAAGAAGCAACCCAAGCGCCGACGTCAGCGGCGCCGCTCTAAGTCCCGCCATAGCAAAAACAGCGATAACAGCGCAAGAGAAAATAACACTCCAGTCGACTCAGAGGAAACGACGACCACATTGCCCCGGCGGCAGAGCACGATGAAGCTGCAAGCGGCGAACATAGTACGGATCCGACGTCCGAACACGGCGACGCCGAGTATAAACCTCATCAAACCCCCTCTGGGGAGGAAAACAGTCCGGACGAAGATGCACACATCATCCCGGAAACGCACTTGGAGCAAGAGAACCTCCGCAGAAGGCTTATTGCCACAGCGAGGAGTCTGAAGAAGCAGAAGCAAAGGCTTAAGGCCGCACAAAATACACTCAACAGCAGGTGGAACAAAGTGCTCGACAACGAAGCAAAGTATGGTGGAAGTTACCACACAAAGAGCTATCCAAAGCGCAAGCTGTTACCTGAATTCACGACGAGGCCTCAGAGCCCACACAGCCAAAAAATGAAACGGCCAACTGGCCGGATCCACCACCTTGTGACCGCGATAGAGCGGATAACAAATACGCACATAAGTCAACACACGATGTACGTGAGGACTTGCGCCAAAAATCCGGTACGACCAGATCCATCTATGGATCTAGGAAGCGTGCTCCGGCACAAAATCAAAACCAAATACCACAACCGTCCGAACGCCATGGTACATCCAAGTACAGGGGTGCCGCACACCCCCTATGTTTCACCGATGAGGTGCTGGACCACGAATTCCCAGAAGGATTCAAACCAGTGAACATAGAGGCGTACGACGGGACCACAGACCCTGGGGTCTGGATTGAGGACTTTATCCTCCATATCCATATGGCTCGCGGAGACGATCTCCATGCCATTAAATACTTGCCCCTCAAGCTTAAAGGACCAGCTCGGCACTGGCTGAAAAGCCTCCCCGAAAACTCAATTGGAAGTTGGGAGGAGCTCGAGGACGCTTTTCGGGCTAATTTTCAAGGGACCTACGTCCGACCTCCGGATGCAGACGATTTAAGTCATATAATTCAACAGTCCGGAGAGTCCGCCCGAAAGCTTTGGAACAGGTTTCTCACCAAGAAGAACCAAATCGTCGACTGTCCGGACGCCGAAGCCTTAGCAGCTTTCAAACACAGCGTCCGAGACGAATGGCTCGCCAGACACCTCGGCCAAGAAAAACCGAGAACAATGGCAGCTCTAACAAGTCTCATGACCCGCTTTTGGGCGAAGACAGCTGGTTAGCCCGCAGTAGCACCAGCGACCCAAGCACATCCGAAGTCAGGGATGGCAATGGAAAACCACGACACAATAAAAGCAAGCGTCGAAATAAAGAAGATAGCCCAGATAATACGGCGGTAAACGCCGGATTCAGGGGCTCTCGACCAGGTCAGCGGAAAAAGCCTTTCAAAGGCAGCAGAGACGGACCGTCTGGCCTAAACAAGATTCTTGACAAACTATGTCAGATTCATGGCACCCCCGATAAACCTGCAAATCACACCCACAGAGAATGCTGGGTCTTCAAGCAGGCCGGTAAGCTAAACGCCGAACACAAGGGGGAGACACCAAGCGAAGACGAGGACGAACCTCGCCAGCAAAGCACTGGAGGACAGAAAAATTCCCACCAGAGGTTAAAACAGTAAACATGATCCATGTGACGAAGAGGAGAAGCAAACATGCACTCCGAGACACACGCGCCATAGAGCCCGTCACCCCTAGGTTCAACCCTGGTTGGCCTGCCGATCACTTTTGATCGCGGGGATCACGCGACAAGCATCCGGCATGAAGGATTGGCTGCCTTGGTGTTAGACCCAATAATAAACGGATACCATCTCACACGAGTCCTCATGGACGGCGGCAGTGGTCTAAATCTGATATATCAGGACACAGTCCGCAAAATGGGGATAGACCCGACAAAAATAAGCCACCGTACTACTACCTTCAAGGGAGTAATACCAGGCCTAGAGGCCCGCTGCACGGGCTCTCTATTACTAGAGGTTGTATTCGGTTCTTCCGACAACTTCCGAAGCGAAAGGTTAACTTTCTACATCGCTCCATTCCGAAGTGGCTATCAGGCACTACTCGGAAGAGCGGCTTTCGCTCGTTTTAATGCAATCCCGCATTACGCTTCTCTCAAGCTTAAGATGCCCGGTCCACGTGGCACCATCACAGTTAGCGGAAATACTGAGCGTGCTCTACGCACGGAAGAATGTGCGGCGGCTTTAGCCGCCGAGCACTAGACGGCCTCACCAACCAGAAAAATGACAGGTTGTCAAGACCACGGACACGGTTAGACGAGTCCGGTGCACCACTACATATACATGAGATTGGTTTGATGATCAAGCCCTCCTAGACGGTACCAGGGGCTTCCCGCGTGTAATCAGGGCTAGTCCGGCTCAACTTGACTTATCTTGAATTTTAATGGTTTATTGATAATAACCAATTTTCTGGCACGACAACTTTCACCTAAGTTCTTCTCTTTTACAGATGACAATCGTGCTACACCCGTCCAGGACACGGCACAACGGAGACACAGGCGCAGACGTGCAGCAGGGACCCGCTCAAAGGTTTCTTTTTAGATTAAGACCCTGCGTAAACCTTTTTTACTGTCTCTTGTTGTTCACATCCTCCGGATACTCAATACAACCGAGAAGGATGCCGACGTATTGGCATGTGGCCATCCAGGATATTGCACGTACCTGGACACCCGGGGTTTATTATTAAGGGCATTGTTCAGCCCGACATATGTTATAAAGACCGAATACCTTAGGGAGTGTTCGGCGTCGCGAGTTTGGCCTTATATGCATCAGCTCTGAATCATGTCTTTGGTCAAATGTTGGGTTTTCCGGCTCCCATGTTTTGGTACCTTACGTTCCGCTATATCGGCTAAGGTAGCACTGGGAGAACTACTGCGATTGTGCCCTGGTTCATCTGGATGAGCACCTCAGTAGAGAAAGCCGAAAACTGACTGTCATGATATAGCGCGAGACTGGTCAACCACTCGATGACTCAGCGGAATCTTCGGGATTCCTCCGCATTAATGAAGGGCCGTTTCCCGGTCATGTACGTGCGCCCCGTATTCGGACGAGCGCAGAAGTACCAGGGGCTATATAGTAGCCCCACCGTCAAACTCCTATGGCTAAGTGAAAGTGTTAAAGCAATATAGTCTGATTGCCTCGTTCGCTGCGCTACCACCTCCTTAATGGACCAAGACGTTGGATCAAGTGTGAATACTGCGTTTTTTGCGAACACCCCCGCATTATATGCGTGGGGGCGGAAGCCGACGACTGCAAACTTTCAGGTTATATACATATATACATAAACGGCCGCACAGGAGGCATCATAATACTTTCAGGCAAAAGTATAAACACAACCTTGATAACTCAATAAAACATTGTTTTTACAATGGGAGTACATGTCACTAGAACATAATATTCTTCGAGCACTGAGCCTCTATCGAACGAGCGCCTTCAAGAACTTCTTCAAAGTAGTGCTCGGCAGCCACTCGGCCCACGGCCGAACCCTGTGTTGCAACAGTGGTGGCCTCCATCTCTGCCCAGTATGTCTTGACACGGGCAAAGGCCATCCGCGCACCCTCTATGCACGCCGACCTCTTCATAGCATCGATGTGCGGCACAGCACCAAGGAATTGTTGCACTAAACTAAAGTAACTATTCGGCCTTGGCCCTCCCGGCCACAGATGATCCACAACAGACCTCATGGCAAGTCCGGACAACCTATGGAGCTCGGCCCACTCGGCCATTTGCTCATTCAACAGCAGCGGACGCACTGGAGCATGGAACTGTGACCAGAACAGCTTTTCCACTTCGCGATCTTTTTGATCCTTGAAGTACTCGGCCGCATCAGCAGCACTTGCCGCCAAATCCACGTAGGCGTCCGCAGAACTCCATAGTTGATCAAGAGGTGCATACTTCGGATCTCCGAACTTAGTCCGCAACAAAAAGGGCTTCCCAGCTGCGATATCTCCAGCTTGATGCAGCTCCTCCTTCGCTGCTCGTATTTTGGAACGGGCTTCCTTGGATGCTACCATGGCCTTCTCCAGGTCCGTCGCCTTCGCACGGTTTTCTTCTTCAAGAAGCTGGTAACGGTCGGCGGCATCTTTCAACTCAACGGCCATCTTGGCCATTCTTTCCTTGCTCTGGCAATGTGCGGCCTGTTCGGCTCAGCTCTTCGACGCCTTTAGAGCGGCCGCATCGCTATTTCTGGCTTGCTCCTTGGCTCGGGCAAGTTCCGCCCGAAGGGTCTCCACGGTGGCAGCTCCATCTGCAGTCACAACATATTAAAGATACTGGCATCATGCTCCTCTTACTATGTGTTGATCACCGGAGAAATCACTTACCCTGTGCCTCGTCAAGCCGCTTGTTGACAAGCACGATGTCGGCATCTGCCGCATCAAGTTGCCGCTTTAGCTCGGCAAACCCATCAGTCTGGCTAGCCACCGGAGCTTCAGCCACCTGCACATAAAGGCGGTCTGGTTATTACCTGGGACTATGATCCTCTGTTTGCCGCCGTTTTTCGACGACAACCAGAGTCTCAGGGGCTACTATCTGCATAGGGCACACCTAACGTGTGCGGTACTGTCAAAAACATACACTATGTCACGTACCTCAAAGCCTTTCAGCAGACTCATAAAAGCTTCATGCAATCCGCTTTCGGATGAAATCCTTTCAACTACCGTACTCATTAGCGTACGATGCGCTTCTGAGATGGCCGCTTGCTCCAGAAGATCCTTCAGTGCGTCCGACCGCACACTGTACGGTTCCGGACTCTTTCTGTTGCTCTCTTTAGGAGCCGAATACTGAGGACTCCGGGTGGCCAAGGGATTACCCCCTGGCCTTGGCGGATCAGGAGAAACCCTCCGCGACGACACTTCAGGGTCGCCCGCCTCATGAGGCGGGGTGGCAGGGGGAGGTGTTTCGCTCTCCATCATCTCCAGAAGAAGATCCCCCGAAGACGAACTCTGTCGAGAAGGGCTACGATCCGAACTACAAGATATAAGCTTCGGTTATTGTCTTCAGAAGTAAGGTAGGATATTTTCACTACTAAGTACTTTTTGATTACTTACAGCTCGGTAGAGGGCTGATTCCCTTGCGGACACTGTGCGGCAAGGGTACCCCCGGGGCAGGACCCTCTGGCGAAGATTTCTTCCCTCGTTTGGAAACCTCTGTTTCCGGATCTTCAGAGGTGGTCCTCTTCCTTCCTCGGGAGAGGGAATGTCAGATTCTTCTCCCTGGTTATCCTCCTTCGCGGAGGCGCTCATTCCCCCGGTTGGGACGAGTAGTGAGTGAGGCTCGCTTCGGCCTCTTTATTGCCCCTGAGGGAGTCCTGGATTAGGGGGTGTCCGGATGGCCGGACTATACCTTCAGCCAGACTCCTGGACTATGAAGATACAAGATCAAAGACTTCGTCCCGTGTTCGTAAGGGACTTTCCTTGGCGTGGAAGGCAAGCTTGGTGATACGGATATGCAGATCTCCTAAGATTGTAACCGACTTGTTAACCCTAACCCTCCGTGTGTCTATATAAACTGGAGGGTTTTCGTCTGTAGGACAACATACACAACAACAATCATACCATAGGCTAGCTTCTAGGGTTTAGCCTCTTCGATCTCGTGGTAGATCTACTCTTGTACTACCCATATCATCAATACTTAATCAAGCAGGACGTAGGGTTTTACCTCCATCGAGAGGGCCCGAACCTGGGTAAATATCATGTCCCTTGCCTCCTGTTACCATCCGGCCTAGATGCCAGTTCGGGACCCCCTACCCGAGATCCGCCGGTTTTGACACCGACATTGGTGCTTTCATTGAGAGTTCCCCTGTGTCGTCGCCGTCAGGCTCGATGGATCCTACGATCATCAATAGTGATGCAGTCCAGGGTGAGACCTTCCTCCCCGAACAGATCTTCATCTTCGGCGGCTTCGCACTGCGGGCCAATTCACTTGGCCGTCTGGAGCAGATCGAAAGCTACGCCCCTGGCCGTCAGGTAAGATTTGGAAGTTTAAACTATATGGCTGACATCCGTGGGGACTTGATCTTCGACGGATTCGAGCCACTGCCGAGCGCGCCGCACTGTCCACGACGAGCATGATCTAGCTCTGCCGCCGAACAGTGCCCTGGAGGCCGCACCCGCATCGGCTCCGACCCTTAATTCGGAGCCAACTGCACCGATCGAGGATGGGCGGTTGGACGCCACCTCGGGGGCTGCGATCCCAACGGCGATTGAGCCGAACACCAGCCCCGTACTCTGCGAGACTCGTGACTCCAAGGAGCCGGACTCCTCTCCGGACTCCGAACCCTCCGCGCCCCTGCCGATCGAATCCGATTGGGCGCCGATCATGGAGTTTACTGCCGCGGACATCTTTCAGCACTCGCCTTTCGGCGATATCCTGAAGACACTGAAGTCTCTCTCTTTATCAGGAGAGCCCTGGCCGGACTACGGTCAGCAAGGTTGGGGTACGGACGATGAAGAAATTCAAAGCCCACCCACCACCCACTTTGTAGCCACTGTCGACGACTTAACCGACATGCTCGACTTCGACTCCGAAGACATCGACGGTATGGACGCCGATGAAGGAGATGATGAAGAACCAGCGCCTACTAGGCCCTGGAAAGCCACCTCGTCATATGACATATACATGGTGGACACCCCAAAAAAGAAGAGATGGCGATGGAACAGCGGAGGATGACCCCTCCAAGAAACAGCCTAAGCGCCGGCGTCAGCGGCGCCGCTCAAAATCCCGCCAAAACAAATACGGTGATTCCAGCACGGGAGATAATAATACTCCGGAAAGTGCCGAAGAAAACCCCCTCCAGCAAGATTTAGCACAGGAGGATGGAGAAACCAGCCCTCATGAGAGAGCGGCAGACAGAGAGGTCGAGGACGATAATTATATGCCTCCCTCCGAAGACGAGGCAAGCCTCGACGACGACGAATTCGTCGTGCCAGAGGATCCCGTCGAGCAAGAGCGTTTTCAACGCAGGCTTATGGCCACGGCAAGAAGCCTCAAGAAAAAACAGCAACAGCTTAGAGCTGATCAAGATTTGCTAGTCGACAGATGGACTGAAGTCCTTGCGGCCGAAGAGCATAAACTCGAACGCCCCTCCAAGAGCTACCCAAAGCGCAGGTTGCTACCCCGATTAGAGGAGGAAGCACTTGATGCGGCCGACCGGCCACCTCGTGGCCGCGACAGAGAGGCCTCCGGCCCTCCACTCAAGCCGCACCCCGTACCAAGGCACGGGAATATGCGCCGGACTTACGAGACATGTTGGAGGACAAGGCAAGGCAAACACGCTCGATCTACGGATCGCGTGGGCGCCCCACGGCTCGAGACGGTAACCGTCACGCCGGCCACAAATTCGGCAGGGCCGAACACAGCTCATTGGAGCTACGTCATGATATCGCCCAGTACAGAGGCGCCGCACACCCACTATGCTTTACAGACGAAATAATGGATCATCAAATCCCCGAGGGTTTCAAACCCGTAAACATCGAATCATATGATGGCACAACAGATCCTGCGGTATGGATCGAGGATTATCTCCTTCATATCCACATGGCCCGCGGCGACGATTTCCACGCCATCAAATACCTCCCACTCAAGCTTAAAGGACCAGCTCGGCATTGGCTTAACAGCTTGCCAACAGGATCAATCAGTTGTTGGGAGGACCTGGAAGCCGCATTCCTCGACAATTTCCAGGGCACTTATGTGCGACCCCCAGACGCCGATGACCTAAGTCACGTAATTCAGCAGCCAGAGGAATCGGCCAGGCAATTCTGGACTGGTTCCTAACAAAGAAAAATCAAATAGTCGATGTCCGGACGCTGAGGCCCTAGCAGCCTTCAAGCACAATATCCGTGACGAGTGGCTGGCCCGGCACCTTGGACAGGAAAAGCCGAAATCTATGGCAGCACTCACGACACTCATGACCCGCTTTTGCGCGGGAGAAGACAGCTGGCTTGCTCGTAGCAACAATATGACCAAGAACCCTGGTAATTCGGACACCAGGGACAGTAGTGGCAGGTCACGTCGCAACAAGCAAAGCGCCGCATTAACGGCGACAATGCTGAGGATACGGCAGTTAATGCCGGATTCAGAGGCTCTAAATCCGGTCAGCGGAAAAAGCCATTCAAAAGGAATCCTAGGGGCCCGATCCAGTTTGGACCGAATACTCGACCGCTTGTGCCAGATACATGGCACCCCCGAAAAGCCGGCCAATCACACCAACAGGGATTGTTGGGTGTTCAAGCAGGCAGGCAAGTTAAACGCCGAAAATGAAGACAAGGGGCTGCATAGCGATGACGACGAGGAGCCCCGGCCGCCGAACAACAGTGGACAGAAGGGTTTTCCCCCACAAGTGCGGACGGTGAACATGATATACGCAACCCACGTCCCCAAAAGGGAGCGGAAGCGCGCGTTAAGGGACGTATACGCGGTAGAGCCAGTCGCCCCAAAGTTCAACCCATGGTCCTCCTGCCCGATCACCTTTGATCGAAGGGACCATCCCACTAGCATCCGTCATGGCGGATTCGCCGCATTGGTTCTAGACCCAATTATTGACGGATTCATCTCACTAGAGTCCTTATGGACGGCGGCAGCAGCCTGAACCTGCTTTACCAGGATACAGTGCAGAAAATGGGCATAGATCCCTCGAGGATTAAGCCCACCAAAACGACCTTTAAAGGCGTAATAACAGGTGTAGAGGCCAACTGTACAGGCTTAGTCACACTTGAAGTGGTCTTCGGATCTCCGGATAATTTCCGAAGCGAGGAGTTAATCTTCGACATAGTCCCGTTTTGCAGTGGTTATCACGCACTGCTCGGGCGAACCGCATTCGCTAAGTTCAATGGGGTACCGCATTACGCATACCTTAAGCTCAAAATGTCAGGCCCTCGAGGAGTAATTACGGTCAATGGAAACACCGAACGCTCCCTCCGAACGGAGGAGCGCACGGCGGCCCTTGCAGCGGAAGTACAAAGCAGCCTCTCCAAGCAGTTCTCCAATCCGGCCACTAAACGAGCGGACACTGTCAAGTGCGCCCGGAGTAACCTACAACAAGACCGCCTGGCACGATCAGAGCAGGCGTAGCAATGCGGCCCCAACCCTCGCAAAAAGGCGACGCCAGTACTTCGCGTACATAACTACGCTCTAGAGATACCATGGGCACAGGGGGAGGGGCACCATCACGGCACGCCCAAAATACGGCTTAAACCATACCAGGGGCTACCGATTTTTTAATTTTCTCTTACTTTCAGGACTTCATCCTTCGGAAGGCCTGTTCGGCAGTTCAATTGCCGCACAAACGATGCAAGAACCAGGGAAGCAGACAAGCCACGCCGCAGTACAGAACTCCCAGGTGGTCTCTATCACGAGCAGTATACCTGTTCCGCATACTATTCCGCAGCTTGCCCCTGGAACGGACATGTTAACTAGTCCAACCTTCCACTTATCGCATTATTTGTATCGTTCTGCTTTGATCGCAGCCCTTTTTAATAAACAATGCATAGCTTTCGTCTATTTTTGCATTACCTTTTTTCTTTATATATGTTCCTTAACGACATGTTGCACCCGTACACGTTGGTACGGCCAAAAACGCCAGGGGCTTTAGTACCCCTCAATATGGTGTGAGAAGTCCGAACACTTTAACAAGTGCGGCACCCCGAACTTATAGCATTATATGCATCGGCTCCGAATCATGTCTTGGGTCAATAGTTGGGTTTGCCCGGCTCCTATGTTTTGGTGCCTTACGTTCCGCTATATCGGCTAAGGTAGCACTAGGAGAACCACTGCGATTGTGCCCCAGTTGAGCTGGGTCGAGCACCTCAGTGGAGAAAGCTAAAACTGACTGTCATGATGAAGCGAGAGCTGGTCGCTGTTTGAGAGGTTTTTCGAGTCCCTAAAGACTTATGCCGCTTAGGCGAGGAAGCCGGCTCTGTCCGGCCAAGGCGTGGATAGCGCCCCGAACTCGGTCTTCCGAATACCAGGGGCTTCGCCGAAATTTAAAATTATAGAATTCTATGGCTAAGTGAGAGTGTTCACGCATTATAGTCCGATTGCCTTGTTCGTTGGGCTGAGCGCCTCCCTCGAAGGACCCAAACATGGGAAAAAGAGCGCTCAGGTTTATCCCCGAACACCCCAGCACTAGCGGCACGGGGGCAGAAGCCGATGACTCGCCATCTCTCAGAATTGATAAACAGCCGCACAGAAGGTAATATTTTAAATTCCACAACATTGCTTAGCGCATATAAACAAGTTTTCAGCGCACAGGACAAAACGAGCAAGTTTCACTCAAAAATTACATCCCTAGAACATTCATCCGCCACAAGGCAGGCACCCTTCAGAACATCCTTATAGTAATTCTCGGGCTTGCGATGCTCTTTCCCCGGCGGTGGCCCGTCCTTCACAAGCTTCTCAGCATCCAGCTTGCCCCAGTGCACCTTAGCACGGGCAAGGGCCCTACGGGCACCTTCAATGCAGACGGAGCGCTTGATGACTTCGAGCCTTGGACAGGCCTCCACCAGCCGCCGCACCAGCCCGAAATAGCTCCCAGGCAGAGCCCCTCCAGGCCACAGCCGAACAATGAGGCCCTTCATGGCCTGTTCGGCCGCCTTGTGGAGCTCGACCAGTTGCTTCAGCTGGTCGCTCAGGGGCACGGGGTGTCCGGCCTCAGCATACTGAGACCAGAACACCTTCTCTGTCGAGCTGCCCTCCTCGGCTCGATAGAATGCGGCGGCATCGGACACACTCCGGGGAAGATCTGCGAACGCTCCTGGAGAGCTCCGGATTCGGGTAAGTAACAAGTAACTCACGTTTATGTGTTTGCTTTGCATAAAGAATGCCTTACCCGCCGCTATCTTCTTCACCTCATCCAACTCCTGGAGGGTCTTCTGGGATTCGGCCTTGGCAGACTTGGCATTTTCAATAGCCACCGCGAGCTCGGACGCTCGCGTCTTTGAGTCAAGCTCCAAACTCTCATGTTTTTCCATGAGAGCCTGGAGCTCTTGCCGCACCTTGCCAACCTCGGCCTCATACTTCTCCCGCTCGGTGCGCTCCGAGGCCGCCCTCTTCTCGGCCTCGACCAGCGCTTGCTTAAGGGTCGCCACTTCAGACGTGGCCCCTACAATAGCCACGATAATCCTGTCATTCTTTGCAATTGCACCTTTTTATATATATATTTAAAAACAAGGTATTTCTTACCTTCATTGTCCTCGAGCTGCTTCTTGGCACGCCCGAGCTCTTGCTCGGACCGCTCGAGGTTCTGCTTTAGCGTGTCCACTTCCGCAGTCAGTGCGGCGGACGCAAGCAGGGAAGCCTGCATATGCATATTGACTCATTTTTGTTAGACTCCTGCGAATTTTATTTGATCCTCTATTCGGCTTTCTTCCCGAACGCCAAACAGAGCATCAGGGGCTACTGTCTATGCGGTACTATTATTTACACATTCTTTACTTACCTCAAAGCCTGTTCAAAAGGCTAGTACAAGCTTCAGTCAGTCCGCTCTTGGCGGACTGAACCTTCTGGACCACCGCACTCATAATAGTGCGGTGCTCCTCGTCGATGGAGGCGCCTTGGAGCGCCTCCAACATATTGTCCGGCGCCTCCGGTTGGACGGGGGCCACCGGCACGGTGGAGCTTGCTCCTCTTGGAAGGAGGTCCCCCGCCGGACTCTGGAACCTTTGAAGGTTCCGGAGCGGTGTCCGGCCTAGAGCCGGACTTGGAGCCCTGAGGGGTTTCATCCCCTTTACTCCTGGAGTCCGGGAGGTCGCCTTGCGACGCCTCCAGGACCACCTCCTCCCGGCTTGGAACCTGTTGGGACAACACTTCGGTGTCGTCCGTAGGGCGGGGGAGGAAGCCGTCGGAAGCGAGTTCACATCCGACGAGTCCAGTGAGCCGCTCGACGACGCGTCGAGCCGGTCTTTGGGTGGGCTGCATAAACATATTCGACGTAAGGGAAAGCTGTGCAATAAACGAATACTATGAATTACTCTGGTATCCGGATACTTACGATTTTGCCAGGGGCTTGGCCCTGGGCTGCCACTCCTCTCCGCCGTCGGCGTCGGTGGAGTAGTCCGGAGGAAGGGTTTTCCCCTTCTTGGACCCTCCGGCCTCCCCAGAGAGGGCGGCCTTCCTTTTCTTCTCTCCTCCCGCTGGAGGGGGAGAGTTCTCCTCTTCTTCCTCCTCGTCTTCACGGGAGGAATGCGCCTCGGAACCATCGGATGATGGATCCGACACCTCCTGGCGCCGGGCACTCTTTCGAGTCCCGCGGCCTTTTTCGCGGCCTTCTTCTCCGGCACCACATAGGGTGCCGAACCAGCAGCTTCGCCAAGCGAGCGTCCGCTGGGCCTTCGGGCAAAGGAGCCGGACAGTTGATCTGTCCGGACGTCACCTGCCAATCCTGTCAAAGGTAAGGGAGCTTAGATCCCGCATGGAGTCAAACTATGAAAAACTGATACCCTGTAAAAGGAAAAAAACAGCTTACCGCGAGAGCGTGACGCTGCGCACTGAATCCGCGATCCTCGGTAGCGGATGCGGGAGCCTCGGCGCCTTTGAAAAGCACCTTCCAGGCATCTTCGTACGTCGTGTCGAAAGAGCCTGCTCAGAGTTTGGTGCCGCGCCGGGTCGAACTCCCACAGGTTGAAAGCCCGTTGTTGACACGGGAGGATCAGGCGGATGAGCATAACCTGGACTACGTTGACAAGTTTGAGCTTCTTGTCGCCAGGGTTTGGATGCATGTTTGGAGTCCGGTCAGCTCTCCTTTTTTACCCCAAGACAGGCCCGTCTCCCTCCAGGAGGTGAGCCGCGTGGGGGGTCCGGATCGAAACTCGGGGGGTGCGACCCATTTGGTGTCGCGCGGCTCGGTGATGTAAAACCACCCCGATTGCCACCTCTTCAGGGTCTCGACAAAGGAGCCCTCGAGCCATAGGACGTTGGCCATCTTGCCCACCATGGCGCCTCCGCATTCCGCCTGGTTAATGCGCACCACCTTCGGCTTGACGTTGAAAGTCTTGAGCCATATGCCGAAATGGGGGCGGATGCGGAGGTAGGCCTCGCACACGATGATAAACGCCGAGATGTTGAGGACGAAGTTCGGGGCCAGATCGTGGAAATCCAGGCCATAGTAGAACATGAGCCCCCAGACAAATGGGGGAGAGGGAAGCCCAGTCCGTGGAGGAAATGGGGGAGGAACACCACCCTCTCATGGGGCCTAGGGGTGGGGATGAGCTGCCCCTTTTCGGCGAGCTGGTACGCGATGTTGTTAGACGGGTATCCGGCCTTCCTCAGCTTTTTGATATGTCCCTCCGTGACGGAGGAGACCATCCACTTGCCTCCCGCTCCGAACATGGCTG
>NC_053028.1:68119630-68171509 GCF_003073215.2 Triticum urartu | reverse complement strand
GGCGGCCAGGCAGTAGTACCGCCCCTCGGCAGTACTACTGTGTCGAGTTTTTGCTACTTCCGTTCTTTTGCGGAAGTATGCACGGTAGTTCCCATTCCTCTTATCGGTCTTGTGCCTCACGGTAGTACCGCGCTGTGGGCGCGGTAGTACCGCACTACCGTGCGGTAGTACCGCTTGGTTGCAAGCAGTACTACCGCGCGGCCTTGTGGTAGTACCGCTGGCCATGCGCGGTAGTACCGCTGGCCGCGGGCTGGTAGGTGGGTAACGGTTGGATCTTTTCTCCATACTATATAAAGGGTCTCCTTCTTCCCCGTTGACTTACCTCTTCCACCATTAAAGCTCCATTATTGCTCCAAGCTCCATTTTCGCCCGATCTCACTCCCTAGCCAACCAAATTTGTTGATTTGCTCGGGAGTGGTTGAGAAGGCCCCGATCTACACTTCCACCGAGAGATATTTGATTCCCCCTACTAATCCCTTGCGGATCTTGTTACTCTTGGGTGTTTGAGCATCCTAGACGGTTGAGGTCACCGCGAAGCCATAGTCCATTGTGGTGAAGCTTCGTGGTGTCGTTGGGAGCCTCCAATTGAGTTGTGGAGATTGCCCCAACCTCGTTTGTAAAGGTTCGGTCGCCGCCTCCAAGGGCACCAATAGTGGAATCACGGCATCTCGCATTGTGTGAGGGCGTGAGGAGATTACGGTGGCCCTAGTGGCTTCTTGGGGAGCATTGTGCCTCCACACCGCTCCAACGGAGACGTACTTCCTCTCAAAGGGAAGGAACTTCGGCAACACATCCTCGTCTCCACTTTTGGTTATCTCGTGCCTTTACTTGTGTAGCTTATTTGTTTCATATATCTTGCTTGCTTGTGTTCCTATTCGTGTTGCATCATATAGGTTGCTCATCTAGTTGCATATCTAGACAACCTTTTTGATGCAAAGTTTAAATTGCTAAAGAAAAGCTAAAAATTGTTAGTTGCCTATTCACCCCCCCTCTAGTCAACCATATCGATCCTTTCAATTGGTATCAGAGCCTCGTCTCTTTATTAAGGACTTTACCGTCCGAAGAGTATGGTTGATACCGTAGACGGAGCGGAGGAACACTCCGGTGTGAATCCTATCTCATCTACGGGCGATGGGGGAACTTCGGTCTCTCGTGAGGAGTTCAATGTAGCCTTGGAGACATTGAAAACCTCCATGACGACTGAAGTTGAAAGCATGTTTACTAAATTTCTTGAGGGGCTTAAACTATCCACCGCACCTTTGAAAGTGGGGGATCCCGCCAACAAGGTGTCGGATGCTATCCCCGACAAGGGGGAAGCTAGTAGTGAAAAGGCTCCTTCTTCTAGTGGCAAGAATGGCACCGACATCTTTGCCCATGTGGAACCACCACTTGTTTATGGTGGACCGGTTCCTTCTACTCATTTGAATCATGCCGGTCCTCCTCCTAAGATTGTGAAAAATGAGGATTTTGATTCTTGGGTTTACCGCTTTAAACGTCATTTAAATCATGTGAACACTAACCTTTGGAGAATCATTGAAGAAGGTTTCTACCCACATGATCCAAGCAACTTCACTCCTCGAGAAGCCGCGGACAATCAATTCAATGAGAATGCTCTCTTCATCATTCAAGATGCAATTCCACCCGAAGACCTACCTCATCTTCGTCCCTTCTCCTTGGCCAAAGATGCATGGCATTGTGTCCTATCTCTCTACCGGGGAAGCGCAAGCATTCAACGCTCCAACTATGAAGTGGTACAAGATGAGGCCGATGAGTTTGCAATGAAGGAAGATGAAGAACCTCGTGAGCTTTATTGGAGAGTCACCAAACTCGCGGTCTCACTACGAGATCACGGGAGCAAGGACACGGATGACAATTGGATCAAGCGCAAATTCCTCAAGGCAATGATGCCCTACCACAAGGCCATGTCCTCCGTCATCCGCCAAAGACCGGACTTCCACACTTTGACCTCAAGCGAGGTGTTGGATGAGTTTGTGGACATGAACATTTTGGACAAGACCGCCGACAATGCGGTGCTCCGTTCTCAACGGGCAAAGAAGCCTAACCTTGCTTTGAAGGCCAAGCTCACCGTGGAAGAAGAAGAAGAGGAAGAAGAGGAGAGCAACCCCGAAGATACAAAGTATGCATATCATGAACACATGGCACTTGCTTCAAGGCAATTTTGGAGCAAGAAAAACTCGAGGCCCAACTTTAGCAAAAACAACTCGAGTGGCACAAGGGGCAAGCAACGTGTAAGGACTTGCTACAATTGCGGGAACGTGAGTCATTTCGTTGCGGAATGCCCGTATGAGAAGAGGGAAGACAATGGTGGCAAGCTCATCCGAAAGGACATGGCCAAGTCGTTCCCCAACGAGAACAACTTCACCAAGAAGACTCCTCCCAAGGCCTTGGTTGTGCAAGAAGAGTACAATGAGGATGATGACGATGATGAAGATGATGAGTCGGTTGCCATGGCCTCCGTTGCCATTGCAACAACGTCACGAGTGTCTCTCTTCGACTCACCCAACGAGAGCATCAACGCCAAGTGCCTCATGGCTAAAGCCACCAACAAGGTAACCTCCAACATCAAAACTACCATCATTAATCATCCTTCCCCATCGGATAGCATTAATGAAGTTGAGGGAGCTAATGTGGAGGCTAACGAGTTTGAGGCCTTTATGGGCAAACTCAAGGGAAAATCCAAGAAGCACTGTGTTGCTCTCTTGGAACAACTTGGTGAGGCCAATGACATGATCGAGGCTCACGAAGACACCATCTCGAAGATGGAAGGGCATAGTCATGACTATGCCGATGAGATTTCGGATCTTTCCAATGCTCTTGAGGAAGAGTGTGGTCTTCGTTTGGCTCTTGAGGAGTCACACAACGTTGATCATGCTAAGTTAGAGAAAGATTATGATCATGCCCTCGTTGTTTCTCGTGTGCTAAATTCCGAGAAGGCCAAACTTGGGGTTGATCTTGCTAGACTCAAAGAGGAGTTTGATATACTTGACAAGGCCCACAAGGCCTTGAAGGGTACTCACTCTAGTCTCAAGGAGTCTCATGATCAATTCCAAGTGAAGCTAACTATGGAGAAAGCAACTTTTCCTCATATGGTTTTGTT
This sequence comes from Triticum urartu, assembly GCF_003073215.2. Taxonomy (NCBI): domain Eukaryota; kingdom Viridiplantae; phylum Streptophyta; class Magnoliopsida; order Poales; family Poaceae; genus Triticum; species Triticum urartu. Next base: position 68,168,391 of record NC_053028.1, on the reverse strand, counting down.
TGATAATGCAAATGCTACTAACCCGTGTTGTGAGCATATGCATCTTGTTGAAGAAAATGCTAAATTGAAGGCGCAACTTGAGAGAGGTCTTGCGACGTGCATACAAGGCAAGAAGAACCTCAACGATCTCTTGATCAACCAAAAGGGAAGTGTGGCGAAGGAAGGGGTTGGGTACGTCCCCAACTCCAAGAACAAGAAGAAGAATGACAAGACCAAATGACCTCCTCCCCTCATGCAAACCTTTGTGAGGGCGGGAGAGAGTGTCCCCGAGGAAAAGAAGAAGAACAAAGTCAAGAAGGGCAATGTCTCCTCTCCCAACAAAGCCGGCGATTTTAATCCTTCTTATGTGTTATGCCGTGCTAGTGATGGGCATGTTTATGCCAAATTTGTTGGTTCTCTTCATGGGCACATTGAATGGTCTATTTGGGTTCCTAAGACCCTTGTTACTAACATCAAAGGACCCATTACAAAATGGGTACCTAAAACCAAGCATTGATCTCTTGTAGGTGTTTGCTTCCGGTGGTGGATCATGGTTGCTCGATAGCGGAGCTACAAATCATATGACCGGAAGCAAGGACTTGGTGGTGGACGTGCACAAGGCTCCATCTATGCCCACCAATGTCGAGTGGGGTGACGCCTCATCTTCTAAGGTATTGGGACTTGGCAAGGTTGTCATCTCTCATGATCTCACGATCGAGAAGGTCATGCTTGTTGAGTCCCTTGCATACAATTTACTTTCCGTTCGTCAACTTGCAATCATGGGCTTTGCCACCTTCTTTGATATCGATACCGTGGCCCTCTTGTGGAGCAAGACTCTTAAAGTAGCCTTTGTTGGGCATGTCGAGAACGGTCTATATGTGATTAACTTTTTGGAGCGACCCACTAAGACCGCGACATGCCTAATGGCTAAAGTTGATGTGGGATGGCTTTGGCATCGCCGTTTAGCCCATTTCAATATGAGATCTTTGCAAAGTCTCCTAAAGGGGGACCATGTCCGTGGACTAACGAATGTTAGTTTTGCTAAAGATCGTGCTTGCAGTGCCTGTATCGAAGGAAAGCTACATGAGAAGGCTCACCCTCCCACGACTATCATTTATTCAAAGAGGCCTTTGGAGCTCCTTCACATGGATCTCTTTGGGCCTCCATCCTTCGATAGTCTTGGAGGTAGGAAGTATTGCTTGGTGATTGTGGATGACTACTCAAGGTACACGTGGGTGTATTTGTTCAAGAGGAAGAGCGAGACCCAACAAACCGTCATTGACTTTGCAAATGAAGCACAACGTCAACACAATGCAAAGATCTTGACAATAAGAAGTGAAAACGGCACCGAGTTCAAGAACTACACCTTGGATGAATTTCTTAGTGATGAGGGAATCAAGCATCAATATTCCGCACCATACACCCCTCAACAAAACGGTGTTGCGGAGAGGAAGAACCGGACGTTGATGGATGCGGCAAGGACCATGATGGCGGAGTTCAAGTCTCCGTACAACTTTTGGGCCGAAGCCATCAACACCGCGTGTCATGCATCCAATCGGCTCTACCTCCGCAAGGGCTTGAACAAGACTCCATATGAGATACTCACCGGTAACAAGCCCAACCTCAAGTACTTCCGGGTATTCGGGTGTAAGTGTTTCATTCTCAAAAAAGGTGTTCAGTTGTCTAAATTTGAGGCTAGAGCTTATGAGGGCATATTTGTTGGTTATGCTACAAACTCTCATGCTTACCGTGTCCTCAATAAATCCACGGGACTTATTGAGGAGACGTGTAACGTGGAGTTTGATGATAATAACGGCTCCCAAGTGGAGCAAAGTGGCACTTGTGATGTAGGTGATGAAATTCCTCCTCAAGCCATAAGAAGAATGGGTGTTGGTTTCATCCTACCCATTGAGGAACCCCTTGTGGCCGAAGGAGAAGGACAATGCTCCACTCAAGTGGATCCATCACCAACCCAAGGCCCACACGCTTCCGAAGAACAAAGTGAAGGCCCTCAACCTCATGAACAAGACCAAGGGCTAGATCATACTCAAGACGGTGTGGACACACCAAGTGATGCCCAAGGTCAAGTTCTCTCCCCCGAGCAAGTTCAAGGTCAAGAATAAGTTCATGACGGTGCTCAAGATGATCAAGTAACCGCTCCTCAACTCACCTCCGAAGAGGAATTAGAGCGTCGTGCCGCCAAGGTTGCTTCCAAGCTCTCCACCAAGGATCATCTCATGACAAATGTGCTTGGAAGCTTAAGAAAGGGGGTAAGCACTCATAGACAATTAGCAAATTATTGTGAGCATCACGCGTTTGTCTCTTGTGTGGAACCCCATAAGGTCTATGAGGCGCTAGAAGATCCGGATTGGCTCAACGCCATGCACGAAGAACTCAACAACTTCGAGCGCAACAAAGTGTGGAGATTGGTACCAAGGCCAACGGGGAACCACAATGTCATTGGAACCAAGTGGATATTCAAGAACAAGCAAGATGCCCATGGGATTATCATTCGCAACAAGGCTCGTTTGGTAGCACAAGGCTACTCCCAAGTCGAGGGTATCGACTACGGTGAAACCTTTGCTCCCGTTGCTCGTCTTGAATCCATTCGCATGTTGATTGCATATGCTTCTCATCATAACTTTAAGCTACATCAAATGGATTTGAAGAGTGCTTTTCTTAATGGTCCCATTAATGAATTGGTGTACGTCAAGCAACCCCCCGGGTTCGAGGATCCCTACTTTCCCGATCATGTGTATCAACTCGATAAGGCACTCTATGGCCTTAAACAAGCCCCACGTGCGTGGTATGACCACCTTACCGAGTTGTTACAAGACCGTGGGTTTGAAGTTGGGATCATCGACCCCACTCTTTTTACTAAGAAGGTCAAAGGGGAGTTGTTTGTGTGCCAATTATATGTTGATGATATTATCTTTGGTTCTCCTAACAAAGCTTTCAATGAGGAATTTGCCGCTCTCATGACCTTAAAGTTCGAGATGTCCTCCATGGGAGTTGAAGTTATTTCTAGGGTTCGAAGTGAAGCAAAGAAGAGAAGGAACCTTCATCAATCAATCCAAATACACTCAAGACATGCTCAAGAGATTCAAGCTAAGTGACGTCAAGCCGGCCTCCACTCCAATGCCCACCAAGTGCCAACTTGACTTAGATCCCAATGGTAAAGTGGTGGATCAAAAGGTATATCGTTCCATGATTGGATCCTTGCTTTACCTTTGTGCATCTAGACCGGACATCATGTTGAGTGTGGGAATTTGTGCACGGTTTCAAGCCGCACCTAAGGAAAGTCACTATGTGGCGGTCAAACGAATCTTTCGATATTTGGCTCATACCCCAAACTTTGGCTTATGGTACCCAAGAGGATCAAACTTCAAGCTTGTAGGGTACTCGGATTCCGATTGGGCGGGAGACAAAGTGGATAGGAAGTCCACTTCCGGAGGGTGCCAATTCCTTGGTTGCTCTTTGGTAAGTTGGTCTTCCAAAAAGCAAAGTTGTGTGTCTCTCTCGTCCACCGAAGCGGAGTATGTTGCGGCCGGTAGTTGTTGTGCACAACTCTTATGGATGAGGCAAACTTTAAAGGATTATGATGTCACTTGTGACAAAGTGCCTCTTTGGTGTGACAATGAAAGTGCCATCAAGATCTCTCTCAACCCGGTGCAACACTTCAAGACGAAGCATATTGAGATCTGGTATCACTTCATCCGGGATCACATTAGGCGAGGAGAGATCGAGCTCAACTACGTCAACACTCATGATAACCTTGCAGATATCTTCACGAAGCCCTTGGATGAAGCAAGATTTCGCGAGTTAAGGCATGAGCTAAATATCATCGATTCGAGCAATGTTGCTTGAACCCTTGCACACCCCACCATACTCAACGTGTTGTCCTATTTAGATGTAGGCATGGACATAGGGGGAGTGATGTTCTCTCAATGAACTCTTCCTCCCCCCATTATGCATAAATCAATCAAGTCTTTCACATTAGCCATTTTTGATGGTACTTGTGCTTCAAAGACGAGTTTTGGTCATGGACCCAAGGATAATTCTTCGCGGTGCCATACCAATTGACTCAAACATAGGTGGCTACGGCCACCACCCTCTCTTTTGGAGAGGTGGTGTCTCGTGGTTGGTTCGTTTGTCGTGTGCCCTTCTGGTTTTGTGTGTTGCGTGGTCTTGTGGTGTTGTGTTGGCTCGGAGTAGTTTGTGCAAAGATCCTGTCTTTTTCGTGCTCGAAACGTGCATTCTCTTGAGCCCACGGTACTACCGCGTCTGGGTGCGGTACTACCGCTTGGGAGGCACGGTACTACCGCACCTTGCGGTACTACCGTGTCTGGGCACGGTACTACCGCGCCGTCAAGGGCGCGTGGGGAGGTTATGACTCGGGCAGGGGGGTTCCAACTCCCCATACCCATTCATTGTCTCTCTCTCTCCACGCCTCTCCCTCTCAAGAACGGCGCCGGAGGCCCTCGCCGGATCTCCATCTCCGCCACTCTCCTCGGATTCCGACCGGTGGGATCGTTCCCCACCACTTCCTCTTGCCATGGACCAAGGTTTTTCCCCAAATCCCTCTTTTTCTTGGCCGTTCTCTTGCTTCTAGGCTTTTGGGGAGAAACTTGTTGTTCTTGAGATTTTAGGCCAAATCTTTGCAAGAGTAGGATGTAGGAGAGTCGTGATGCGTAGGAAACATACTTGATATGCTGTCTTGTGGTAGCTTTGTCCAACCGTAGTACCGCCATGATTTTGCGGGCTTTCTCAGATTTGAACCGTTTCAGATCTGACACGGTGCGGTACTACCGTGCCCGATGTGCGGTACTACCGTTCCGCAGGCGCGGTACTACCGCGCCGGCTGTGGTGCTAAGCTCGTACTACCGCTACTACACGCGGTACTACCGTGACCTTGCACGGTACTACCGCGTCTAAGAGTCGTACTACTCTCTTAGCTCCGAAGCTCTTGGCAGTACTACCGTAGGGATCAAATCTCTCTCTAGGCATGTATCATGTGTGCTTTCTACCTGTTTCACTTGTTTTGTTGTGGTCTTTGCATTAATCTCTCTTGGCTTTTGTGGGTGTTTTTGCGTTCTGTGTCTTAGGTGGTGGCTCTCGCCGTTCCAATCCCAGTCGTGACACTAGCTCCAAGCGTCTGCGCAACCCCCAAGATGAAGCCCCAGAGGGCTCCAATGCCCCCAAGCGCACTGTGAAGTCCACTGCCAGCAAGCAAAAGGAACCGGCTAAGGGGATGGACGAGATTTCAACCACTGAGTATGTCGAGCGCCGGAGGATCAATCCCTATGCGAATCCTCGGGCTACCCTCAGAGGCATCGAGATGTTCTGGACCAAGCAACAGGTTCTCATCTATCTGGATGTGATCAAGAACAAGCAGAACACCTTTGTGGATGTCAAGTGGATAGATATGCATCACCTGCAGAAAGACAAGTTTCGTGACTATTTTGGCGAGGCTCTGGACTTGGTGGAGCAGTTTGCTATTGAGCCGGTGATCTCCTTTCACCTTGACTATGACCCTGAGCTTATCTGTCAGTTCTTTGCCTCAGTGTACTTTCATTTCGAGGAGGACCGGAGGATGACTTGGATGACCAATGGCCGTCAGCTGTCTGCTACTTGGAAGGAGTTCATGGATCTGCTGCACATTCCTGATGATGGGCTTCACACCCCTGTTGGCGTCCGCCCCCATGCCAACTCTGAGTCTGCCAACAAGAACCTGCTTTAGCCCTTCCTTGTTGAGAAGGTACTCCCCAATGGAAAGTCTACTTGGGTGTTGAACTCTTTTCTGGATATCATGCATCGCATCTTCCGCAACACTCTGTTCCCACGCATTGGCGACAAGGACAAGGTTCATGCATTTCTAGTGGACATGTTGCTCTTGTGTGCAGAGGCACGTTCTTCTCAGACTCAGCCACTTGATGTCTCTCACATCATGTGGTGTGAGCTTCGGTTTGCGGTGTTCACTCGCAAGGTTCCTATCTATGGACCGTACCTGTCTCTGCTGCTCTCTACCACTTGGGAGAAGACCTATCCAGGTGATGAGTTCCTTGCTCCAGACTGGATCCGCCATGAGTCCATCTGCCTCCGCGTCAAGCCCAACTGGGCCAACACCACTACTCGTGCTGAGGCATCTTCTGCTAGGAGGGCTGCTGGTCAGGGGGAGGCTGCTGAGGACCGTGCTGCCAGGTTCACCACCTGTTCCTCTGAGCCGTCATGGGCCAAGAAGCTGAAGGACAAGATGAAGACTCTCTTCTGCATGCAGGCGAAGGGATAGTACAGAGCTCACGTGGCTGATGTAGGATCGAAAGTATGTCTAGAGGGGGGGTGATTAGACTACTTGACCAAATAAAAACTTAACCTTTTCCCAATTTTAGTTCTTGGCAGATTTTAGCTAATTTAGGACAAGTCAAGCAATCATCACATAATTCAAGCAAGCATGCAAAGAGTATATAGGCAGCGGAAAGTAAAGCATGCAACTTGCAAGAATGTAAAGGGAAGGGTTTGGAGAATTCAAACGCTATTGGAGACACGGATGTTTTCCCGTGGTTCGGATAGGTGGTGCTATCCTACATCCACGTTGATGGAGACTTCAACCCACGAAGGGTAACGGTTGCGCGAGTCCACACAGGGCTCCAACCCAAGGGCAACGGTTGCGCGAGTCCACACAGGGCTCCACCCGCGAAGGGTCCACGAAGAAGCAACCACCCACAAAGGGTCCACGAAGAAGCAACCTTGTCTATCCCACCATGGCCATCGCCCACGAAGGACTTGCCTCACTAGCGGTAGATCTTTCACGAAGTAGGCGAATCTTCCTTGCCCTTACAAACTAAAACCCTCCTTGGTTCAACTCCACAATCTTGTCGAGGCTCCCAAGTGACACCTAGCCAATCTAGGAGACCCACTTCTCCACAAGAGTAACAAATGGTGTGTAGGTAACTCCTTGCTCTTGTGCTCATGATAGTCTCCCCAACACTCAACCTCTCCTCTCATAGGATTTGGATTTGGTGAAAGAGGTTTTGTGGAAGCAACTGGGGAAAGGCTAGAGATCCAAAGATTCATAATGGTAAGGAATGGATGTCTTGTCTCAACACATGAAGTAAGGTGGTTTTCTCTCAGACCATATGAGTTGGAATGGTGTGTGTTTCTGATGGCTCTCTCTCTGAATGAGAAGGAGGTGGAGGGGTATATATCCTCCACACAATCCAACCATTACATAATTAACCAATCTTCGGTGGGACGAATCAGAAAACTCGGTCTGACCGAATAGTTAACTAGTGACCGTTAGGAATTTCGGTGGGACTGACATGCAACTCGGTAGGACCGATTCGGTTAGGGTTTGGCATAACGTAATCTCGGTGAGACCGATTACACAAACTCGGTGAGACCGAATTTGGTAATTAGCTTAACCAGAGAGTTGGTGTCAGGCAAACTCGGTGGGACCGATTTTGCTCTTTCCGGTGAGACCGAGTGGAACTCGGTGAGACCAAAAAGTTACAAAGGGGAACACTGAGTTCACCATTGTTGCAATCTCGGTGGGACCGATTCAGCTCTTTCGGTACCCAAAAAGTTACGAAGGGAAACAGAGAGTTTGCAAACCCCATCTCGGTGAGACACGAGAGATCCTTATCGGTAGAACCGAATTGCTAGGGTTTGGCAGTGGCTAATGACAAGTGAAACTCGGTGGCGCCGGATAGGAAGAATCTGTAGGACCGAGTTTGGCTTAGGGTTTAGGTCATATGTGGATATGGGAAAGTAGTTGAGGGTTTTGGAGCATATCACTAAGCACATGAAGCAAGAGGCTCATTAAGCAACACCTCATCCCTCCTTAATAGTATTGGCTTTTCCTAAAGACTCAATGTGATCTTGGATCACTAAAATATAAAATGAAGAGTCTTGAGCTTTTGAGCTTGAGCCAATCCTTTGTCCTTAGCATTTTGAGGGTTCCACTTTCACATCCATGCCATGCCAATCATTGAGCTTTCCTGAAATAATCATCTTGGAATAGCATTAGCTCAATGAGCTATATGTTGTTATGAATTACCAAAACCACCTAGGGATAGTTGCACTTTCAATCTCCCCCTTTTTGGTAATTGATGACAACATATAGATCAAAGCTTTGACAAATGATAATAGGCAAGAAATATATCGTCGCTTTGAGAAGTATGTGATAAGTAAGAGCTCCCCCTAAATTTGTGCATATTTAAAATTTGCTTTGGACTGCAAATGCACAAATAATTAGAATTATGGGTTACTCTTCCATGTCACATACATCTTGGTGGAGCGCTCAAAAATGATAAGATTGAAATACATGCACTCATCACCAAGAATAGTGAATGATCACAAACGATAGATAGAATGATAATATTTAAGCAAGCATTAAGCAAACATTAAGTGTAGCTTATGATCAAACACATGATCATCAATGTCTCACAAATAATGACGTAGTATCAAGCACTCAAAAGCAGATAAGTTCGAAAAACCACCAAATAAAGCAAGAGAGAAAAGCAACACTCTCTCTCTCGAAGCCTATGATCTATACATCTTCTCCCCCTTTGGCAACAAGTTACCAAAAAGTTCCTAGAAAATGCATAGCACTAGATCGATGCTCAGGCTTGATCTTCAGGTGGTGGTGGAGTCCGGAGCACTCCAAGGACGAAGCCTTCGGTAGACGTGGTCGGAGTCGAGGCTGAAGTGGATGCTGGAGCTGGTGGAACTGAGGATGTGGCTGGTGCAGACGTTGTAGCTCTGGTGTCAGCAACTGGTAGTGCAGACGACCTCGGACCTCGTGGCACCCTCGCAAAAGCATCAGTCGTGGTCCTGCCTCTCCTCTCATTCATGTCCTCCTGGAGCTGCTCCACGGCAGTCTGTATCTCTGTCACCTTGATGTCCAAGTCATAGAACCTCTGTTCCATGATCCTCTCTAAACTCGCCTGGTTCTGAGTCAGGGTGGCTATACTCTACTCAATCCGCAGGGTGGACGCAATCAGGTAACCAAGCTGCTCTTGTTTGGTTTTCAGGAAATAATCAGATGCCTCCGCTTGAGTAGGCATCCTGGCAGCTTTCTCCTTCTTGGCCTTCTCCTTCTGAGCTTGTGCATGGGCAGATGATGGTTCATTCTCAGTCATAACAACTTGATTATCTTCGAAATCCGGACGGATGGGCAGGTGTTCCTTATCCAACAAATATACGCCCGTGCCCATCTTGGAGTTGATGAGCTCCTGAATTTGAGGGGCATATCCACAGCTCCTCTTCTGATCTGCCGCAGTCCTTTTGATTGTTTCCACTATGAGGCTCATGACTTTGAATTTTTGAGGCACGTCAAAGACATGAAGCAAATTGATCGCGTGACCTCTGATCATCTTGTGATCTCCAGACTTGGGCAGAAGGGTGTGCCTAAGGATCCAGTTGATCGTAGGCAATCCTGATAGCAGATAATGCACTGAGCCAAACTTGAACATGTCAAGTGCTTCATTCGGAATCTCCTTTTACATGTTGGACATGGAGTTGTGGTCCATCTTTTTCTTGGCATAGATATCCAAGTCATCTGCTTGCTCCTCTGGGGCATTGATCAGCTTCGCCCATTCCTCAATAGTAGAGTGGTACCTTGTACCCTCTGACATCCATGTGATCCTGCCATCCGGATAAAAGTGTGTTGTGGAGTAGAATTGCATGATTAGCTCCTCATTCCACTTTGTGAGCTTCTGCCCAACAAAGTCTGCAACTCCACACGCACTAAAGCTGTCAAATACTCCAGGGTAGTACTCTTCATTGTCCTTGATATAGGTCCAGTCGACCCATCTCATGTCACATACAATTGGCTTCTTGTCAAGTAGCACTGTCTCATAGAAATCCTGCTGCTCCTTGGTATGAAACCTGTAGTCCACTGCAGTCCTTCTCCTAGAAGCATATGGATATGCTTCTCTCCACTTCCTGAGCCCTGAGTCTCTCCTGAGCTTCATATCCTCAGCCACAGGATGAGCATCGTTGTGGTCTGGGATCTTGGGCTTGAGCTTCCGAAGGACATTCTCTTCCTCTTCCTCTGCAACAGTCTCAGGCACTGGTGCCTTGTTCTTCTCAGTGGCTGGGATGCTTCTTGTGTTTCTCTTTGGTGCACTCTTAGGCTTAGATGCAGCCTTAGGTGCTTCCTTGGGCTTGGATGCAGCTCCCCCTGACCTTATGGCATCTCCCATTAGCTTGGGTGCCTTGGGCGCTGGTGCAGCTGCCTCTTCTTCCTCTTCCTCTTCCATGATGGAAGCTTTGCCAAGCACTCTAGCCACAGTCTTCTTCACCCTCTCCTTCCTTTTCTTGCCCTCAGCTGCAGCTGGCTCTTGGGAAGTGGGCTTCTCAATTGAGGCTCTAGCCTTTGACATGGGCTGCCTGCCTGCTGGCCTTTTGATTTTCAGACCTGGCTTAGTGCCTTGAGCTGGTTCAATTCTCTTGGAAGTGGCCTCTTCCTCTGCCACATAGTCCTCATCTTCAGAATCTGAGGTTCTCTTCTTCCTTTGTCTAGTGGCAGCTTTAGGCAGGTTGCTGGGTGTGCTCCTGCTGCCATCATCTGAGGAACTTGAGGGGCTAGTGCCCTCACTCAACTGCACTTGCTGCTCTGACAAGTTTTGGCTGTCACTCTGGTCTGACATGATGCAAACTGACTGCTGACCCTGTGAATAGATTATAGAGGAGATAGAGTGGATGAGCATCACAAAATGCAGAGATTTTTGCAAAAGAATAATTCAAAAACCTAGTTTTAGTTTCCCACTGAAGTCATCTCGGATCTACCGACTTTCAAACTCGGTGATACCGAAGCAGTTTTGGAACCTAAACTAGTGAACTCGGTAGGACTGAGTCACAGTTCGGTGGCACCGAGACTGCTAGGGTTTCACTGAGTTCAAAAATCGGTCACACCGATAAGTAATTCTCGGTCAGACCGAGTCTCACTTGTGCAATGGCAAGAGCCAAATCGGTGGGACCGAGTTTTTCAACTCGGTGGGTCCGAGATGGTTTCGGCGGAAACCTAAACCTAGAATTTTCGAATCAAACCTAATCTATGAGCATTTTGACTGGATGGAAGTTTATCAAACGTGGCTAGAAACAATATGATCACAATGTGCTAGGAATCAGATTGAGGAATAGCACAAAGATCAAGTCCATACCCTAGTTCGGCGGGGACTTGCTACGGCGGCAACGGCGGGGCAGAATTCCCGTTGACGGTGACGGAGACCAGCGACTGGAGGCTGCTGGCGGCGAGAAGACGATCCGGAGACCTCGAGGGCAGAGCAGGCTATCACGCGGGCGAAGGGGTTCGGAGAAATTTCCAAATTTTGCCCGTGACTATATATAGCCCGACCCTGTCGGTGTGACCAAGTGGAACAACTCGGTGGCACCGAGATTCATAACTGCGTGCAATTACTGAAACTCGGTGTGACCGAAAGGTTCAAATCGGTTGCACCGAGATCGAAAACCTAGATCAACTTAATGATCTCGGTAGGACCGAAGTGGAGTATCGGTCAGACCGAGAATCATAAAGAGGTTTTGGAAGTTTAAGTCTATGACGAATCGGGGACTCCGAGCGCTCCTCACACAGAGTGGTTCGAATCTGACTTGATCAAATTTTGTGATGCAGCATGAATAGAGTTTGAGACGAGAAAAGCATAGATAGCTAGAGGACGTTCTTAGGCATTCTTGTCCATCCACTTGGCAAAAAGAAATAAAGCCGAACAATCAAAACAACGAGTGGATGTCCTCGAATGAGTAAAATAAGCAATCAGCATGCTCACACAATAAGATGGCAAATGAAATATGTGGCAAGGCATGCACAACCAATTCTAGCATCTATCAAGCAATTTGCGATGACTAGGTCATCTATATATGAGTATATTGACTTAGGAGTCAAGTGAGAACACTTGATCATAGGTCATACTCATCGTTTAAGATCAAGTGGGGTTACCACTTTTACATAAAGCATTGTTGTGTTCACATCTTTAGAGTTGCTTTAGCTCAAGTCTTAGAGTAAAGCTCCCCCTAGATGTGATATCCCCCCTAAGAGGGATGAACTAACCTTGGGTTTTGTCGATGATGACTTCATGTAGATATTGAAGATGTGGATGCTCAATGTTGATGTAGATCTCTTGGAGCTATCCATTTGAGCGAATTGCACTTTCAATACCTACATGGGTTAGTCCCACAAGGAACAAACAAGGATATCCATAGACATAGAGTGATGCACACAAAAGATGATGTCCATGAAAACTTTTAGGTTACCTTGTCCCTTGTCTTACCAACAAGAGGGTTTGTGACTCCTTGAACTAGTGCAAGATGTGGAAGTTGATTGCACTTGTTCTTGCCAAAATGATAAGAGTGAAGTATGTTGGCGGAGTCACCCTCAAGAACTCTCTAGTTCTTCTTCTTTTGGATCCACATCATCTTGATGGGAATCCTTGGAGTTGTAGTCGTACTTGATGAAGTGGAACTTGAAGTAGTCTTGGGAATCCACTTGACTAAGGTCTTAGGAGCTTCTTCAAATGCATCAATTTCCTCTTGAAGCTTGTCCTTGCCTTTTTTGCTCGTAGTCTTGTGGTGGAAGATCATCTTGAGCTTGTGTCCCCTTGAAATAAGTATACTTCTCTTGTTGAGGGACAAACTTTGTCTTGGGGTATTGATCTTCTTCCCATTCAACTCCATTGGCATTGAACTTTCATTCAAAACCAACACCTTGATTCTTCCGGTGCATTCCTTGCTTGCGCACAATTTCCTCGAATTGCTTACTCCCGGCAAGGATTTTGTACACTCCTTTCTCTATAATTCCCTTCAATAAGCTATTTTCTTGCTCAAGTGTAACTTGGCTAATAGAATCATTAGTGGAATCAAGAGAACTGCTAGAAGCAACAATATTGGATTTAGCATGATCATTGTTACTACTAGAGGAAGAATCTTTCTTGTTAGACTTGACTTGAGGCATGTAAGTGGATAAGAGTAAACGCTTGGCAATGTAAGAAGAATTTTTCTTGCGGAGATCATCATTGATTGCCTTTAAGAACTCATGCTCTTGCTCAAGATTGAGCTTTTCAAAGCGTAGTTTCTCATGAGCTCTTAAAAGTTCTCGATGATCTTCGAAGATAGTGTCATGAGCTAACTTAAGAGTTTTTAGTTCTTTAGTTAGAGCCTCAATCTTCTCCTTATCATTGTCATTCGTTTTATCTTGATTAGCATGATTAATTGGTCTTTCATCATAGTATTCATCACTAGAGTTGTCACCAAGCAAATCATCACCTAACAAGTCATCTTCATCACTATTGAAATCAACATACTCGGGGTGTGTTACCTTAGGACCTTTGGCCATGAAGCATCTTCCAATTCCTTCATTTGGTGAGTCAAATATGTCGTAGGAGTTGGTTGACACAAGTGCTAGACCGGCAACACCTTCATCTTGAGTATCTTCGGAGTCGGAGTGATAACTTATCTCGGAGTGGCTGTCAGAGTCGGAGTCGGATACCCATTCACCAACATGAGCTTGATGTCTTCGTCTTGTGTAGCTCCTTGATGATTTTTCCTTCCTTTCCGAATCCTTGCTTCTCCGTGAGTATCTTCGTTCATAACGATCATCTTTACTCCTTCTCTCTCTTGGTGGTGATCCTTTGCTTGTTCTTTTTGGAGAATCTTCTCCTCTCTTGTAGGGATCCGTACACTCATTGGAATAGTGTCCGGGTCTTCCACAATTGTAACAGTTTCGCTCTCTACTAGAAGATCTTTTGTCATTGTAGGACCTTGACTTGGAGCTTCTATCTTTGCTTCTACTCTTGTAGAACTTGTTGAAGTTCTTCACCATTAAGCTCAATTCTTCATTGAAGTCTTGTTTCTCACTTGATGATGTAGGGGCTTCACATGAGGATTTATAGGCACCACTTGATTTGTTGTGAAGTTCCTCTTTATCCTTAAGTGACATCTCATGAGCAACAATTCTTCCAATCACCTCCGTTGGCTTGAGATCTTTGTAATTGGGCATCATTTGGATCAATGTGCACACGGTATCATATTTTCCATCCAAGGATCTTAGGATCTTCTTGATGATGAATCTATCGGTCATCTCTTCACTTCCTAAGCCGGCAATCTCATTTGTGATGAGAGCAAGCCTAGAGTACATTTCAGCGACACCTTCACCATCCTTCATCTTGAACTTGTCAAGTTGGCTTTGAAGCACATCCAACTTGGATTCCTTGACGGAGTCGGTACCTTCGTGCATATCAATCAAAGTGTCCCAAATTTCCTTTGCATTCTCAAGGCGGCTAATTTTGTTGAATTCTTCGGGGCACAATCCGTTGAAGAGAATATCACAAGCTTGAGCATTGTATTGCAACATCTTCAACTCATCCGCGGTAGCTTCACGGTTTGGTTCTCTCCCGTCAAAGAAGTCACCTTGCAAACCAACACACACAATAGCCCAAACAGCGGGGTTATGTCCAAGAATATGCATTTTCATTTTATGCTTCCAACTAGCAAAATTAGTACCATCAAAGTAAGGACCTCTACGGTGATAATTTCCCTCGCTAGACGCCATACTCTCCTAGGTTGTGAAACCAAGGCTATGACCACCAAAAGCTATGGAGATCAAGCAAATGGAGACCAAAGCTCTGATACCACTGTAGGATCGAAAGTATGTCTAGAGGGGGGGGGTGATTAGACTACTTGACCAAATAAAAACTTAACCTTTTCCCAATTTTAGTTCTTGGCAGATTTTAGCTAATTTAGGACAAGTCAAGCAATCATCACATAATTCAAGCAAGCATGCAAAGAGTATATAGGCAGCGGAAAGTAAAGCATGCAACTTGCAAGAATGTAAAGGGAAGGGTTTGGAGAATTCAAACGCTATTGGAGACACGGATGTTTTTCCCGTGGTTCGGATAGGTGGTGCTATCCTACATCCACGTTGATGGAGACTTCAACCCACGAAGGGTAACGGTTGCGCGAGTCCACACAGGGCTCCACCCAAGGGCAACGGTTGCGCGAGTCCACACAGGGCTCCACCCGCGAAGGGTCCACGAAGAAGCAACCACCCACAAAGGGTCCACGAAGAAGCAACCTTGTCTATCCCACCATGGCCATCGCCCACGAAGGACTTGCCTCACTAGCGGTAGATCTTCACGAAGTAGGCGATCTCCTTGCCCTTACAAACTCCTTGGTTCAACTCCACAATCTTGTCGGAGGCTCCCAAGTGACACCTAGCCAATCTAGGAGACACCACTCTCCAAGAAGTAACAAATGGTGTGTAGGTAATGAACTCCTTGCTCTTGTGCTTCAAATGATAGTCTCCCCAACACTCAACTCTCTCTCATAGGATTTGGATTTGGTGGAAAGAGGGTTTTTGTGGAAAGCAACTTGGGAAGGCTAGAGATCAAGATTCATATGGTAGGAATGGAATGTCTTGATCTCAACACATGAGTAGGTGGTTTTCTCTCAGAACATATGAGTTGGAATGGTGTGTGTGTTCTGATGGCTCTCTCTCTGAATGAGAAGGAGGTGGAGGGGTATATATAGCCTCCACACAAAATCCAACCATTACATACAATTTACCAATCTCGGTGGGACCGAATCAGAAAACTCGGTCTGACCGAAATAGTAAACCTAGTGACCGTTAGGAATTTCGGTGGGACTGACATGCAACTCGGTAGGACCGATTCGGTTAGGGTTTGGGCATAACGTAATCTCGGTGAGACCGATTACACAAACTCGGTGAGACCGAATTTGGTAATTAGCTAACCAGAGAGTTGGTCAGGCAAACTCGGTGGGACCGATTTGCTCTTTCGGTGAGACCGAGTGGAACTCGGTGAGACCAAAAAGTTACAAAGGGGAAACACTGAGTTCACATTGCAATCTCGGTGGGACCGATTCACTCTTTCGGTAAGACCAAAAAGTTACGAAAGGGAAACAGAGAGTTTGCAACCCCATCTCGGTGAGACCGAGATCCTTATCGGTAGAACCGAATTGCTAGGGTTTGGCAGTGGCTAATGACAAGTGAAACTCGGTGGCGCCGGATAGGAAGAATCTGTAGGACCGAGTTTGGCTTAGGGTTTAGGTCATATGTGGATATGGGAAAGTAGTTGAGGGTTTTGGAGCATATCACTAAGCACATGAAGCAAGAGGCTCATTAAGCAACACCTCATCCCTCCTTAATAGTATTGGCTTTTCCTAAAGACTCAATGTGATCTTGGATCACTAAAATATAAAATGAAGAGTCTTGAGCTTTTGAGCTTGAGCCAATCCTTTGTCCTTAGCATTTTGAGGGTTCCACTTTCACATCCATGCCATGCCAATCATTGAGCTTTCCTGAAATAATCATCTTGGAATAGCATTAGCTCAATGAGCTATATGTTGTTATGAATTACCAAAACCACCTAGGGATAGTTGCACTTTCAGCTGACAAGCAGAGTCGCCGCCGTGACAAGAAGGTGATGAGGCTCTATGGAGAGGATGTGTCTGGCGGGTCTGAGGACGTCATCACACCTGAGGCTGCCTGGATGTCAAAGCAGGGCTACAAGTGGACCAGTTCAGAGGATGACATGGAGGAGACTATTCCCGCCGCTGAGTCTGACGAGGAGCACGAGGAGCAGTGGGACGACTTCTCTGCTTGAGCCACCACTTGTGTTGTAGGTGTCCTCTCTGCCTTTTTGGCGTCTCGATGCCAAAGGGGGAGAGAGTGTAGGGATTTGCGTGTGTCATGCTTGCCGTGTTTGTGGTGTGTTTGTTTGAACCTCGTTTGCTTTTGTTTGGTTTGTGTCTTCGAGACCTATCCTCCATATGGTGTAAGACATATGCACTCTATCTATCTATCTATCGTAGTTAACTTATGTTTGGTATATCTTGTCTAGTGATAGATATGCTTTGTCTCTATAATATAGGGGGAGCTGTGATCCTAGTATTCGTGTGCCGTCCAGTCCAAAGCACTCATCTAGGTGGCACACATCTAGGGGGAGCCCGTCTATATTATAGAGAGGAAGAGGGGTTTGCATTTACTTAATATTATTTTCTTTGTGAAAATCCCGTTTTGTCATCAATCCACCAAAAAGGGGGAGATTGTAAGGTCATATTTATCCCTAAGTGTTTTGGTGATTGATGACAACGCATTTGCGGACTAATCGTGTGCCATGAGCTTTCCAGACTCCTCTCTGCTAGGCACAAGACGATTGGGTGTCCCTCGAAGACTGACGAAGACGGCGTCTTTTCTACGTTTCCTTTTGGTGGATTTGAGTCGTAGGAAAGCCGTACTATTAAGAGGGGGTCCGTGTTGGAAAGGTTTGGGTGGAATCATCACATACACGTCTCCTTGTATCCCCTCCTTTCTTCCTTGGAGCTTCCTCCGTTTTTCTGCCTCAGATGACTGGCTGCTTATGTGGTTGCGGTAGTACCGCTCCAGGAGCAACGGTAGTACCGTGGGCATACACGGTAGTACCGCGCAAGCGCGCGGTAGTACCGCTGGTGCTCGCGGTAGTACCGCTCCCCTGAAGCCGTACTACCGCTGCCCACCCGCTAGTGCCGCCCGGGTGCGGTAGTAGGAGCGGATGTAAAACATTACATCCGCACCTCTGCGGTACTACCGCTTTCGCCATGCGGTAGTACCGTGCTAGGCGGACAGGCAGTAGTACCGCCCCTCGGCAGTACTACTGTGTCGAGTTTTTGCTACTTCCGTTCTTTTGCGGAAGTATGCACGGTAGTTCCCATTCCTCCTATCGGTCTTGTGCCTCACGGTAGTACCGCGCTGTGGGCGAAGTAGTACCGCACTACCGTGCGGTAGTACCGCTTGGTTGCAAGCAGTACTATCGCACGGCCTTGTGGTAGTACCGCTGGCCATGCGCGGTAGTACCGCTGGCCGCGGGCTGGTAGGTGGGTAACGGTTGGATCTTTTCTCCATACTATATAAAGGGTCTCCTTCTTCCCCGTTGACTTACCTCTTCCACCATTAAAGCTCCATTATTGCTCCAAGCTCCATTTTCGCCCGATCTCACTCCCTAGCCAACCAAACTTGTTGATTTGCTCGGGAGTGGTTGAGAAGGCTCCGATCTACACTTCCACCGAGAGATATTTGATTCCCCCTACTAATCCCTTGCGGATCTTGTTACTCTTGGGTGTTTGAGCATCCTAGACGGTTGAGGTCACCGCGAAGCCATAGTCCATTGTGGTGAAGCTTCATGGTGTCGTTGGGAGCCTCCAATTGAGTTGTGGAGATTGCCCCAATCTCGTTTGTAAAGGTTCGGTCGCCGCCTCCAAGGGCACCAATAGTGGAATCACGGCATCTCGCATTGTGTGAGGGCGTGAGGAGATTACGGTGGCCCTAGTGGCTTCTTGGGGAGCATTGTGCCTCCACACCGCTCCAACGGAGACGTACTTCCTCTCAAAGGGAAGGAACTTCAGCAACACATCCTCGTCTCCACTGTCTCCACTTTTGGTTATCTCGTGCCTTTACTTGTGTAGCTTATTTGTTTCATATATCTTGCTTGCTTGTGTTCCTATTCGTGTTGCATCATATAGGTTGCTCATCTAGTTGCATATCTAGACAACCTTTTTGATGCAAAGTTTAAATTGCTAAATAAAAGCTAAAAATTGTTAGTTGCCTATTCACCCCCCCTCTAGTCAACCATATCGATCCTTTCAACCTCTCCTTCCTCCTTGCTGGATCAAGGCATGGGAGACGTCTCCGTTCCGTATGTGTGTTGAACGCGGAGGTGCCATCCATTCGGCGCTAGGATCATCGGTGATTTGGATCACGAGGAGTACGACTCCATCAACCCCGTTCACTTGAACGCTTCCTCTTAGCGATCTACAAGGGTATGTAGATGCACTCTCCTTCCCCTCGTTGCTAGATTACTCCATAGATTGATCTTGGTGATGCGTAGAAAATTTTAAATTTCTGCTACAATCCCCAACAAAGTACCCATCATAAACTCTTCTCCCTCGCATGACATTATTTGCCATTCGCCTCTCGTTTTCCTGTCCCCCACTTTTAAAGCAGTTTTCGAAAACCTTTGCCTTTTCTTCGCCCCTTTTCCGTTTGTCTCTTTTCGCTTGCTTCTTGTGGGCTTGTGTGTTGGATTGATTGTTTATCACGATGGCTCAAGATAATACTAAATTGTGTGACTTTTCCAATACCAACAACGATGATTTTATTAGCACTCCGATTGCTCCTACTACCGATGCTAAATCTTATGAAATTAATACCGCTTTGCTGAATCTTGTTATGAAAGATCAATTTTCTGGCCTTCCTAGTGAAGATGCCGCTACCCATCTAAACAACTTTGTTGATTTGTGTGATATGCAAAAGAAGAAAGATGTGGATAATGATATTGCTAAATTGAAGCTATTTCCGTTTTCTCTTAGAGATTGTGCTAAAACTTGGTTCTCTTCTTTGCCTAAAATTAGTATTGATTCATGGAATAAGTGCAAAGATGCTTTTATCTCTAAGTATTTTCCTCCCACTAAGATCATCTCGCTTAGGAACAATATTATGAATTTTAAGCAACTTGATCATGAGCATGTTGCACAAGCTTGGGAGAGGATGAAATTAATGATACGTAATTGCCCTACACATGGTTTGAATTTGTGGATGATTATACAATTTTTTATGCCGGATTGAATTTTGCTTCTAGAAATCTTTTAGATTTGACCGCGGGAGGCACTTTTATGGAAATCATTTTAGGAGAAGCTACTAAACTCCTAGACAATATAATGGTTAATTATTCTCAATGGCACACCAAAATATCCACTAGTAAAAAAGTTCGTGCGATTGAAGAGATTAATGTTTTGAGTGGAAAGATGGATGAACTTTTGAAATTGTTTGCTAATAAAAGTGTTTCTTCCGATCCTAATGATATGCTTTTGTCCACTTTGATTGAGAATAATAATGAATCTATGGATGTGAATTTTGTTGGTAGGAACAATTTTGGTAACAACGCACATAGAGGAAACTTTAATTCTAGGCCGTTTCCTAGTAATTCCTCTAATAATTATGATAATTCCTACAACAAATCTTATGGAAATATTAATAATATGCCCTCTGACTTTGAGACTAGTGTTAAAGAATTTATGAGTTCGCAAAAGAATTTCAATGCTTTGGTTGAAGAAAAATTGCTTAAGATTGATGAGTTGGCTAGGAACGTGGATAGAATTTCTCTTGATGTTTATTCTTTGAAACTTATATTTATTCCACCTAAGCATGACATCAATGAGTCTCTCAAATCCATGAGAATTTCCATTGATGAGTCCAAAGAAACAACCGCTAGGATGCGTGCTAAAAAAGATTGCTTTGTGAAAGCGTGTTCTTCTAGTTTTCATGATAATAATGATGAAGATCTAAAAGTGATCAATGTGACTCCTATTAAATCTTTGTTTTCCAATATGAATCTTGATAAATATGGTACTGGAGATGAGTCAACTTTAGTTAAAAGGCGTCCCAATGATTCAGAGTTTTTAGATCTTGATGCAAAAATTTATAAAAGTGGGATTAAAGAGGTCAAAACTTTACATAGCAATGAACTCACTATTTTGGATTTCAAGGAATTTAATTATGATAATTTCTCTTTGATATATTGTATTTCCTTGTTGCAATCCGTGTTAAATTCTCCTCATGCTTATAATCAAAATAAAGCTTTTACTAAACATATCGTTGATGCTTTAATGCAATGCTATGAAGAAAAGCTTGAACTAGAAGTTTCTATCCCTAGAAAACTTTATGATGAGTGGGAACCTACTATTAAAATTAAGATTAAAGATTATGAATGCTATGCTTTATGTGATTTGGGTGCTAGTGTTTCCACGATTCCAAAAACTTCATGTGATGTGCTAGGTTTCCGAGAATTTGATGATTGTTCTTTAAATTTGCATCTTGCGAATAACCATTAAGAAACCTATGGGAAGGATTAATGATGTTCTTATTGTTGCAAATAGGAATTATGTGGCCATATATTTCATTGTTTTTATATAGATTGCTATCCTACATGTCCTATTATTCTTGGCAGGCCTTTCCTTAGAACGATTGGTGCAATTATTGACATGAAAGAAGGAAATATTAGATTCCAATTTACGTTAAGAAAATGCAAGGAATACTTTCCTAGGAAGAAAATTAAATTGCCTTATGAATGTATTATGAGAGCCACTTATGGATTGCATACCAAAGATGGCAATACCTAGATCTATTCTTGTTTTTATGCCTAGCTAGGGGCGTTAAACGATAGCGCTTGTTGGGAGGCAACCCAATTTTATTTTTGTTATTTGCTTTTTGTTCCTGTTTAGTAATAAATAATTCATCTATCTTCTGTTATGATTGTGTTTTTATGTTTTAAGTAGTGTTTGTGCCAAGTAAAGCCTTTAGGATCTTCTTGGGTGATTGTTGTTTGATCTTGCTGATAAAAACAGAAAGTATGCACTCACAAAAATAATTATCATTTTTTACCAGAGAGCGATAAAA
The DNA here is from genome assembly GCF_003073215.2 of Triticum urartu. NCBI lineage: Eukaryota > Viridiplantae > Streptophyta > Magnoliopsida > Poales > Poaceae > Triticum > Triticum urartu. The sequence continues at coordinate 68,146,949 of NC_053028.1, read as the reverse complement.
TACCAATTCCAACTGAAGTAGATCAATATACTTTTTATCCTGGTCTTCCTAATTTTTCACAATTTTTGGAGTTACAGAAGTATTCAAAATCTCCAGATTGCTAAAGACTGTTCTATTTTTCGTGTGTTGTTTGCTTATTTTGATGAATCTATGAGTAGTATCAGGGGTATGAACCATAGGGAAGTTGGAATACAGTAGGTTTAACACCAATATAAATAAATAATGAGTTCATTATAGTACCTTAAAGTGGTGGTTTATTTTCTTATACTAACGGAGCTGATGAGATTTTCTATTGAAGTTTTGTGTTGCGAAGTTTTCAAATTTTTGGGTAAAGATTTGACGGATTTTTGAATAAGGAGTGGCAAGAGCCTAAGCTTGGGGATGCCCAAGGCACCCCAAGGTAAAATTCAAGGACAACCAAAAGCCGCTTGGGGATGCCCCGGAAGGCATCCCCTCTTTGGTCTTCGTCTATTGGTAACTTTACTTGAGGCTATATTTTTATTCACCACATGATATGTGTTTTGCTTGGACCGTCTTGTATGATTTGAGTCTTTGCTTTTTAGTTTACCACAATCATCCTTGTTGTACACACCTTTTGGGAGAGACACGCATGAATTGGAATTTATTACAATACTCTATGTGCTTCACTTATATCTTTTGAGCTAGATAATTTTGCTCTAGTGCTTCACTTATATCTATTTAGAGCATGGTGGTAGTTTTATTTTATAGAAATTATCGATCTCTCATGCTTCACTTATATTATTTTGAGAGTCTTTTAGAACATCATGGTAATTTGCTTTGGCTATAAAATTAGTCCTAATATGATGGGCACCCAAGATGGGTATAATAAAAACATTCATATAAAGTGCATTGAATACTATGAGAAGTTTGATTCCTCATGATTCTTTTGAGATATGAAGGTGGTGATATTAGAGTCATGCTAGTTGAGTAGTTGTGAATTTGAGAGATACTTCTGCTAAAGTTTGTGATTCCCGTAGCATGCACATATGGTGAACCGTTATGTGATGAAGTTGGAGCATGATTTATTTTTTCATTGTCTTCCTTATGAGTAGCGGTCAGGGATGAGCGATGGTATTTTCCTACCAATCTATCCCCCTAGGAGCATGCGCGTAGTACTTCATTTCGATAACTAATATATTTTTGCAATAAGTAAGTGAGTTCTTTATGACTAATGTTGAGTCCATGGATTACACACACTCTCATCCTTCCACCATTGCTAGCCTCTCTAGTACCGCACAACTTTCGCCAGAACCATAAACCCACCATTTACCTTCCTCAAAATAGCCACCATACCTACCTATTATGGCATTTCCATAGCCATTCTAAGATATATTGCCATGCAACTTTCCACCGTTCCGTTTATTATGACACGCTTCATCATTGTCATATTGCTTTGCATGATCATGTAGTTGACATCGTATTTTTGGCAAAGCCACCTTCATAATTCTTTCATATATGTCACTCTTGATTCATGCACATCCCGGTACACCACCGGAGGCATTGACATAGTCATATTTTGTTCTAAGTATCGAGTTGTAATTCTTGAGTTGTATTTAAATAAAAGTGTGATGGTCATCATTATTATTGCATTGTCCCATGTGAGGAAAGGATGATGGAGACTATGATTCCCCCACAAGACGGGATGAGACTCCGGACAAATAAAAAAAGGGGAGAAAAAAGAGGCCATAAAAAGAGAGAGAAAGGCCCAAATAAAAAAATGAGAGAAAAAGAGAGAAGGGACAATGCTACTATCCTTTTTCCACACTTGTGCTTCAATGTAGCACCATGATCTTCATGATAGAGAGTCTCCTATGTTGTCAATTTCATATACTAGTGGGAATCTTTCATTATAGAACTTGGCTTGTATATTCCAATGATGGGCTTCCTCAAAATGCCCTAGGTCTTCGTGAGCAAGCGAGTTGGATGCACACCCACTTAGTTTCTTTTTGATCTTTAATACACTTATTAGCTCTGGTGCATCTGTTGCTTGGAAATCCCTACTCACTCACATTGATATCTATTGATGGGCATCTCCATAGCCATCGACACGCCTAGTTGATGTGAGACTATCTTCTCCATTTTGTCTTCTCCACAACCACCATTCTATTCCACCTATAGTGCTATGTCCATGGCTCACGCTCATTTATTGCGTGAAGATTGAAAAAGTTTGAGAACATCAAAAGTATGAAACAATTGCTTGGCTTGTCATCGGGGTTGTGCATGATTTAAATATTTTCTGTGATGAAGATAGAGCATAGCCAGACTATATGATTTTGTAGGGATAGCTTTCTTTGGCCATGTTATTTTGAGAAGACATGATTGCTTTATTAGTATGCTTGAAGTATTTTTATTTTTATGTCAATATTGAACTTTTCTTTTGAATCTTTCGGATCTGAACATTCATGCCACAACAAAGAAAATTACATTGATAATTATGATAGGTAGCATTCCACATCAAAAATTCTGCTCTTATCATTTTCCTACTCGAAGACGAGCAGGAATTAAGCTTGGGGATGCTTGATACGTCTCCAACGTATCTATACTTCTTGATTGTTCCATGTTAATATACTATCTATTTTGGATGTTTAATGGGATTTAATATGCTCTTTCATATTATTTTTGTGACTAACCTATTAACCGGAGGCCCAGTGCAAGTTTTTGTTTTTTTGTCTATTTTAGAGTTTCGCAGAAAAGGAATACCAAACGGAGTCCAAACATGATGAAACCTTCACGATGATCTTTCTTGGACCGAAAGCAATCCAGAAGACTTGGAGTCGAAGTCTAGAACTCCACGAGGCAACCACGAGGCAGGAGGGCGTGCCCAGGGGGGTAGGCGCGCCCCCACCCTCGTGGGGCCCTCGTAGCTCCACTGACGTACTTCTTTCGCCTATATATACTCTTATACCCTAGAAACATCGCAGAGAGCCACGAAACCACTTTTCCACATCTGCAACCTTCTGTACCCGTGAGATCACACTACCAGGAAAAACACTACCAGTAGCGTAGGTTTTTTGCATACCAGTAGCGTGGGTTCCCGCGCTACTACTATGTCGCTACAGCTAACTTTTAGCAGTAGCGCGGTTTTTACCCCACGCCACAGCTAAAAAAGTTAGTAGTAGCGCAGTGCCACCCATGCTACCACTATTCCACACCTACGCTACTGCTATCGAAGTACTAGTAGCGCCCTATTTACACCTACGCTACTACTACCCAAGTACTAGTAGCGCCACATTTTACCCCCACGCTACAACTAACTAACTAGAATATTTTAAAAAAAATCAGATGCAGTATTCATGGATGGAAATCAAGACACGTCCAGTGCAAATAAACTAAGTTCACAGAACCATCTTAGCACTTGCAGCATTCATGGATACAACATTGAACATCTCAACTCGAGATCTCGAGATCCCATTTAACATCAAATGCAAACAACTAGACCACTTCTCTAGATGTATCTACCAAGGCTCGGAGTTCAAACGTCGATGGATCCAAGCACTCCCTCCCACCAGACGGTGGCGTCGAGGTCCTCCACCTCGGCGACCTCCGGCATCGTAATGACCTGCACGATCATCTGTGCGGCGCGGTCGCTGGGCTTCACGATGAAGTCTGCCTCTGAGTGGTTGAATAGCACGATGCCCACCGGGCCGCAGTAGTCCATGTCAATCACCCCTGCGCCCACGTTAAAAAGTGAAAACTTTTTAGTTGGCGTCCGCATCCAAATCAAGTAGTGTATTTTATTTCTTATTAGCACATGCACATAAATCAATAGTAATGCATAATAACAAAAAAAACCATGAATCCTAAAGTAAAAGATCATTCTTTGGGCCAGGTTGATAGTTTCGAGGCACGGGAAAGGATAATATTGGTAAAAGTCTTCATTAACATGAACAATGGACCGAGATTTCTCAAATGACATTTGTTTCACAAAAAATGATTAACGACGAGGCATGTATGATTTACGTGAGCAGCAGGAGCATACCCTATGATCATTGCAAGAACTTAAATGCCAAGGTTCTTAGCTTTCTCCCCTCTGACTAGCACAAGTCCAGCAGCACCATTGGTGTACATTGAATAATAAGAATGGCACTAGAGTTACACTCAAAGTAAACATTGCTTTGCATAATTTATATTAACCATGGAGAAAGCCTAAAAAATGAGCTACAAAATAACATAGCTTCACAACACTCTTAAGATGATACATTTACTACTGAAGATATACAACAAAGTTTGGCTGCATACTGCATACAGAAGGTAGTTTGATCATGTAAAAATAAAGCTACAATGCTACACTAAGAAGTGTCAGAATTCTGAATGAAACTGTTCAGTTTAGAAGTATTCATCAGAGACACTTCAATCACAAAGAAAACGGGTAGTATTTCTGAATGGCAAGTGCCACATTTTCCATGCACTTGCAACAGGTTTTTGTATAAAGTTAGCCCAATGCCTCAATAACTAACACATTTGGTTGAGCATGCTATAGCATTTGTATATGCATGCTGAGTTTATAGTTCTAATTCAGCAAAAATAAATAAAGGGCTATGCTATGAATTCAAAAGTTTGCTTCAAATATTTCCATTTTTCGCATGACTTCAGAGTATTGACCGGATAAGTTCATAGTACTAACAAAAGCAAGAATAGCTGAACATCCTATAACATGTCTACAATGGCACATGAATTGACTAGTCGACCTATACTAGCCCTATGAAAATTAATCCCATTCAAGTTCGTCCCTTCTGTACCAAGCCATTGAGCCAAGATATATTTTTCTATCAAGCTTATCATGTTTGACCATAGGAAAAATATTCTGGTAGTATGTTACCCTGTCTAATTGGCATTTTTTGGTTGTACATATATGAATTTTTTGTCCTATGTCATGCTTAACTGCAAACTCCACTAGATATTATGCTATTTTAGTATATCATTGACTGCATAATTACCAACATCAATTCACTTGGGAATTCAGGTCTGCTACAGAAGCTGGTTATTTGTCCGACAGAAAGAAGAATGAAAAAACTTGTGATGGGAACTGTTTGCAAATTGTAGAGGCCCCGGTGGAGAACTAGAGTCCTCCAGATCGATGAGTGGTCAAAATAAACACTGACACTGCCTTTTTAGCTGAGACTGGGAACAGTGCATCAGGTGTGGTCGCACGAGATTACAGAGGGCAAGTGTTGGTGTCAATATGAAAAAAGCTACCTCTGTCTCGTAGCGTGGAAGAGGCTGAAGAACGAGCTGCCCTCATCGGCCTTCAGACAATGGCCAAGTACTTTAATGGAGAGGTGGCTCTTGAGATGGATAACAAAAATATCACAACATAATTGTCTGCTCAAGCCCCAACTCGATCCCCATGCTATGGCCTAATTATGGACATTAAGAAGGCAATTACTGCTTTCGCTGTGAGCAGCGTGATACGTCTCCAACGCATCTATAATTTTTGATTGTTCCATGCTATTATATTCAACCTTGGATGTTTTATATGCATTTATATGCTATTTTATATGAGTTTTGGGACTAACCTATTAACCTAGAGCCCAGTGCTAGTTTCTGTTTTTCGTTGTTTTTGAGTATCGCAGAAAAGGAAAACCAAACGGAGTCCAATTGACCTGAAACTTCACGGAGATCATTTTTGGACCAGAAGAAGCCCACGGAGTACCGGAGATGGGCCAGAAGAGTACCGAGGCCACCACGAGGGTGGGGGGCGCGCCCCCCTACCTCATGGCCGCCTCGGGGACCCCCCTGACTTGTTCCCGACTCCAACACCTCTTATATAACCCAAAATTTCCAGAAAGAAACCTAGATCGGGATTTCCACTGACGCAAGCCTTTGTAGCCACCGAAAACCAATCTAGACCTGTTTCGGCACCCTGCCGGAGGGGGGGGGGGATCCCTCTCCGGCGGCCATCTTCATCATCTTGGCGCTCTCCATGACAAGGAGGGAGTAGTTCTCCCTCGGGGTTGAGGGTATGTACTAGTAGCTATGTGTTTGATCTCTCTCTCTCTCTTGTGTTCTTGATTTGGCACGATCTTGATGTATCGCGAGCTTTGCTATTATAGTTGGATCTTATGATGTTTCTCCCCCTCTACTCTCTTGTAATGGATTGATTTTTCCCTTTGAAGTTATCTTATCGGATTGAGTTTTTAAGTATTTCAGAACACTTGATGTATATCTTGCATGTGCTTATCTGTGGTGACAATGGGATATCACATAATCCACTTGATGTATGTTTTGGTGATCAACCTGCGAGTTCCGTGACCCCGTGAACTTATGTATAGGGGTTGGCACATGTTTTCGTCTTCACATTCCGGTAGAAACTTTGGGGCACTCTTTGAAGTTCTTTGTGTTGGTTGATTAGATGAATCTGAGATTGTGTGATGCATATCGTATAATCATACCCACGGATACTTGAGGTGACATTAGGGTTTTGGTTGATTTGTGTGTTGAGGTGTTATTCTAGTACGAACTCTTGAATAGATCGATCAGAAAGAATAACTTTCAGGTGGTTTTGTACCCTTCAATAATCTCTTCGTTTGTTCTCTGCTATTAGTGACTTTGGAGTGACTCTTTGTTGCATGTTGAGGGATAGTTATATGATCCAATTATGTTATTATTGTTGAGAGAACTTGCACTAGTGAAAGTATGAACCCTAGGTCTTGATTCCTAGCATTGCAATACCGTTTGTGCTCACTTTTACAACTTGTTACCATGCTATATTTATATTTTCAGATTATAAAAACCTATATCTACCATCCATATTGCACTTGTATCACCATCTCTTCGCCGAACTAGTGCACCTATACAATTTACCATTGTATTGGGTGTGTTGGGGACACAAGAGACTCTTTGTTATTTGGTTGCAAGGTTGCTTGAGAGACACCATCTTCATTCTACGCCTCCCACGGATTGATAAACCTTAGGTCATCCACTTGAGGGAAATTTGCTACTGTCCTACAAACCTCTGCACTTGGAGGCCCAACAACATCACCAAGAAGAAGGTTGTGTAGTAGACATCAAGCTCTTTTCTAGCGCCGTTCCCGGGGAGGTTAGCACTTGAAGGTATATATTTAGATCTGGTGATCGAATTGTTTAGTTTCTTGTTTTATCACTAGTTTATTCTATAAAAGAAAACTACAAAAAATGGAATTAAGGTTGCCTCATATGCTTCATATTTTTAATGTCTTTCGTGAAAATAAGGATTCCGATAATTGTGCCAAAGTGTTAGAGGAAGAATGCATTGAAATGTTTGGAAGTAAATATTTGAATGATGAGCATGATTGCAATGTTGTTAGTATTAATTATTTGAATATCCATGATGCTAATGATATGCAAAGGCACAAGCTTGGGGGTGCTATGTTTGATGAAGATGATATTTTTTGTCCCCCAAGTTTTGATGAGCAAATTTATTTTGATGATAGCATGCCTCCTATTTATGATGATTATATTGATGAAAGTGGGTTTGGAAGAGTGTCGACTTTAGGAAGTAATGATCCCACTATTTTGGAGGGCGTTGAATCTTATTGTGATAATTATGAAAGTGGGTTTGGAGAGGTCATGACTTTAGATAATGTTAATCCCACTATTTTGGAAGAGTGTTGATGCGTCTCCAACGTATCTATAATTTTTGATTGCCCCATGCTATATTATCTACTGTTTTGGAAATTATTGGGCTTATTTTCCACTTTTATATTATTTTTGGGACTAACCTATTAACCGGAGGCCCAGCCCAGAATTGCTATTTTTTGCCCGTTTTAGGGTTTTGAAGAAAAGGAATATCAAACGGAGTCCAAACGGAATGAAACCTTCGGGAACGTGATTTTCTCAACAAACAAGACCCGGGAGACTTGGACCCTACGTCAAGACACAAAATAGGAGGCCATGAAGTAGGGGGCGCGCCTCCCCCACCCCAGGCGCGCCCTCCACCCTCGTGGGCCCCCTGTTGCTCCACCGACGTACTCCTTCCTCCTATATATACCTATGTACCCCCAAACGATCAGATACGGAGCCAAAAACCTAATTCCACCGCCGCAACTTTCTGTATCTACGAGATCCCATCTTGGGGCCTGTTCCGGAGCTCCGCTGGAGGGGGCATCGATCATGGAGGGCTTCTACATCAACACCATAGCCTCTCCGATGAAGTGTGAGTAGTTTACCTCAGACCTACGGGGCCATAGTTAGTAGCTAGATGGCTTCTTCTCTCTTTTTGGTTCTCAATCCAATGTTCTCCCCCTCTCTTGTGGAGAACTATTCGATGTAATCTTGTTTTTGCAGTGTGTTTGCTGAGATCGATGAATTGTGGGTTTATGATCAAGTTTATCTATGAACAATATTTGAATCTCCTCTGAATTCTTTTATGTATGATTGGTTATCTTTGCAAGTCTCTTCGAATTATCAGTTTGGTTTGGCCTACTAGATTGATTTTTCTTGCAATGGGAGAAGTGCTTAGCTTTGGGTTCAATCTTGCAGTGTCCTTTCCCAGTGACAGTAGGGGCAGCAAGGCACGTATTGTATTGTTTCCATCGAGAATAACAATATGGGGTTTTCTTCATATTGCATGAGTCTATCGCTCTACATCATGTCATCTTGCTTAAGGCGTTGCTCTGTTTTTAACTTAATACTCTAGATGCATGCTGGATAGTGGTCGATGAGTGGAGTAATAGTAGTAGATGCAGGCAGGAGACGGTCTACTTATCTTGGACGTGATGCATATATACATGATCATACCTAGATATTCTCATAACTATGCTCGATTCTGTCAATTGCTCAACAGTAATTTGTTCACCGACCGTAGAATACTTATGCTCTCGAGAGAAGCCACTAGTGAAACCTATGGCCCCCGGGTCTATCTTTATCATATTGATATCCTACTACTTGGTTATTTCCTTTTCTTTTTTTAGTTTACCTTTATTTTACTTTGCATCTTTATCACAAAAATACCAAAAATATTATTTTATCATATCTATCAGATCTCACTCTCGTAAGTGGCCGTGTAGGGATTAACAACCCCTATTCGCGTTGGTTGCGAGGATTTATTTGTTTTGTGCAGGTACGAGGGACTCGCGCGTAGCCTCCTACTGGATTGATACCTTGGTTCTCAAAAACTGAGGGAAATACTTACGCTACTTTGCTGCATCATCCCTTCCTATTCGGGGAAAACCAACGCAGTGCTCAAGAGGTAGCAAGAAGGATTTCTGGCGCCGTTGCTGGGGAGGTCTACGCAAAAGTCAACATACCAAGTACCCATCACATACCCTTATCTCCCACATTAAATTATTTGCCATTTGCCTCTCGTTTTCCTCTCCCCCACTTCACTCTTGCCGTTTTATTCGCCCTCTCTCTCTCTCTATCCTCCCTCTCTTTCTATATTTGCCTCTTTTTGCCCGCTTGCTTTTTGTTTGCTTGTGTGTTTGTTCGTTTGCTTGTCGCTATGGCTAGTCCTTTACCTTCTGCCTCTATGTCTGAAATTGGGGAAACTATTGTCGATAATAATATCATGAAAAATTCTGATGCTCCTACTAAAGAACCCACCATCTTACATACAAAAAAAATTCCGTGTTGGTAGTGGTAATATTATTGGAAAAGGAGTTATTCAAGATTTCTTTACTTGTGGCGGTGCTTTACCTTCGATGGGTAGTTCTATCCTTCATAGAACGAGTAGTCTTGCGGACGCTATTGCCATGCTTGTAGTTGAACTTGAAAGACAATTCATGCACATGAATCCTTCCATACAAAGGATTTTTCTGGAATTTTCTAATATTGAGCATTCTTTTGTTAAGCCTGCCGCTACTATCTTTTTGGCTCATGAGTTTAGATTCATAATAAAAGAGGCCAAAGAAATCTTTGCACATTATAGGGTGGACGCTTGCCATCCTCCCATAGAGGCTATCCTCTTTGATCAAGAAGAAATAATGCGTTTTCAATCTCTAGATTATGTTGCTTTCAATGAAAATCTTAGAAAAAGGGTTACTACCAATGTTTTAGTTGATAGAATTTCTGAACTTAATGATGATTTGGCTATTCGAAATAATGAACTAGGATATTCTCTTGAATATAGGCTCACAAAGTTCTGTCAAAAGAATACTTATAATGATGAATTGGTTGTGCAATATGAAGGACCAAAGGAGGAGCCTATACCTCCCAAGGTTGATCTTGGGGATTTTTGTCCCATTAAATTTAGCCCTTTTGATTACTTTTGCTTGCCTCAAAGAAAATTTGCTGCCGAACGTAGAGAATATGAAATGAGTTTTAATAATCTATCTTACTATTATGGCAATACCTAGATCTATTCTTGCTTGTTATGCCTAGCTAGGGGCGTTAAACGATAGGGCTTGTTGGGAGGCAACCCAATTTTATTTTTATTCCTTACTTTTTGATCCTGTTTAGTAATAAATAATTTATCTAGCCTCTGTTTTGGTTGTGTTTTTGTGTTTAATTAGTGTTTGTGCCAAGTAGAACCGTTGGGAAGACTTGGGGAAAGTCTTGTTACACTTGCTGTAAAAAACAGAAACTTTAGCTCTCACGAGAACTGCTGTCATTTTTATTTGGAGAGTGATATTTAGTTAATTCTTTCTGCAGATGTTTACTAGATATATTAGTCACATCCAGCAATTTATTTTAGAATGTTTGGGGTTCCAGATCTTTCTCTAGCTACAGATTACTACAGACTGTTCTGTTTTTGACAGATTCTGTTTTTCGTGTGTTGTTTGCTTATTTTGATGAATCTATGGCTTGTAAAATAGTTTATAAACCATAGAGAAGTTGTAATACAGTAGGTATAACACCAATATAAATAAAGAATGAGTTAATTACAGTACCTTGAAGTGGTCTTTTATTTTCTTTAGCTAACGGAGCTCATGAGATTTTCTACTTTAAGTTTTGTGTTGTGAAGTTTTCAAGTTTTGGGTAAAGATTTGATGGATTATGGAACAAGGAGTGGCAAGAGCCTAAGCTTGGGGATGCCCATGTCACACCCAAGATAATCTAAGGACACCTAAAAGCCAAAGCTTGGGGATGCCCCGGAAGGCATCCCCTCTTTCGTCTACTTCTATCGGTAATTTTACTTGGAGCTATGTTTTTATTCACCACATGATATGTGTTTTGCTTGGAGCATCTTGTATGATTTGAGTCTGTAATTTTTAGTTTAACACAATCATCCTTTATGTACACACCTTTTGAGAGACCCATACATGATTTGTAATTTGTTAGAATACTCTATGTGCTTCGCTTATATCTTTTGAGTTATATAGTTTTGCTCTAGCACTTCACTTATATCTTTTAGAGCACGGTGGTGGATTTGTTTTATAGAAACTATTGATCTCTCATGCTTCACTTAGATTATTTTGAGAGTCTTAATTAGCATGGTAATTTTCTTAAATAATCCTAATATGCTAGGTATACAAGATTAATAATAAAATTCTCTTATGAGAGTGTTGAATACTATGAGAAGTTTGATGCTTGATAATTGTTTTGAGATATAAAGATGGTGATATTAAATTTGTGCTAGTTGAGTAGTTGTGAATTTGAGAAATACATGTGTTAATGTTTGTGATTCCCGTAGCATGCACGTATGGTGAACCGTTATGCGATGAAGTCGGAGCATGATTTATTTTTTGATTGTCTTCCTTATGAGTGGCGGTCGGGGACGAGCGATGGTCTTTTCCTACCAATCTATCCCCCCTAGGAGCATGGGCGTAATACTTTGTGACGGTGTCCTGGACTAGGGGGTACTCACCACGTCGTCTCCCGATCTATTAGATTGGGCCGAGGACCCCCGTGGCCGTATACTCATGGGCCAGTTCGGATGGCTGCCGCATACAAGGAAGATTCCACAAGACTTGGCGATCAAGACAAGGACTTCTCCCCACCGGCGTATTCGGCTAGGACTCTTGTTATCCTAGGCCTCCGGTGCATTATATAAACCGAGGCTAGGCTAGTCGATAGATATACAATATATACAACAATCATACCATAGGCCAGCTTCTAGGGTTTAGCCTCCTTGATCTCGTGGTAGATCTACTCTTGTACTACCCATATCATCAATATTAATCGAGCAGGACGTAGGGTTTTACCTCCATCGAGAGGGCCCGAACTTGGGTAAAACATTGTGTCCCTTGCCTCCTGTTACCATCGATCCTAGACGCACAGTTCGGGACTCCCTACCCGAGATCCGCCGGTTTTGACACCGACATTGATGCTTTCATTGAGAGTTCCGTTGTGTGATCGACAAAAGGATCGATGGCTCGCCTGCAGATCAACTGCGACTTCGGCATCTTCGTCACCAGCTCGACTGGTCACCTTGGTTCGACCAAGAATTGCGCCCCGTGTTCGGATCACCATGTCCGGACAAGGGCCTTCATCAAACATCAACTCCGATCTCTATCAAGATCACGGAGGAATCATCTATGGAGCTCGGGGGCTCAACGTCAACATTGCCCTCAAGCGACCGTGCTGTTTTTCTGGACAGCGAACTCGTATCTGCCACCACCACCTCCTTGAGTATCGCTTTGACGATCCCTTTGGTGGAATTGTGCGGAATTGAGTCTACAACAACCCTGGAAAATTTCGTCAAGTTCCGATGGAGGAATCTCTGGCAATCCACGATATACCGGAGCCCTGTCAAATCTGGACGGGAATTTGGATGAGTTTAGGGCGTGGTGTCCAGCTTCTAGCTCGGACGTCCTTTGGAAGATCCAACCGTTGATCGGCTGCGGAATTCCTATATCTACCACCTCTCAAAATTTTGGCTCGATCCGACCGTCCAAACTCCAGAAACCTTCCGATTAGTGCATCATTTTTCGGATTTGTTTTCTGCGCGAAAACGAATCTGACCCGGGTTCATCTTTTTTATGAACAGGATTTCGGACATCCCTTTTGAAGGAAGTTTTGTATGGGGTATTGTGTTTTGTTCCCGAACACACCCCACTAACTTTAAGATCTTTTGAACATGATCTTCAACATTATGCTGGTGTCAAACCAGTCCGGCAATATTACTCCACGGCTGCCGACCTGCGCTAGACATGTCGTCACTTTAGCCGAGCTCAACTTCTCCAGATCATCATCTCGGCAAGCCGAACAAGAGTCCGGCATCGCGAAGGATAAATCATCATCAACATCGCCGCCCCACGGATTACACGGAGCGGGCATACCGGCATCGCCGCACGGTCGCTTCATCAAGCCGGCATCGACCACGTCACGACCTGCATCGATAGAGCCACACTATTGCTTCTTCAAGCTGGTGTCCATCACGCCGACCTACTTCGACATTTCGGCTGGACCGGGGGCTTCGCCATCTCTTCATCAACCTACTTTGGACGCTTCGGCGTCACTAGTTGACCAGCTCCGTCACGTTAGCTGGGCCGAGAGCTTTGCCTCGGCGAGTCAACCTTTACCAGCATTGCCATGCCGTCGTTTTATCGCCCATCAGGCAATGGGTGTGCGGAGCGAGTCCCAATTTTGGGAATCATCTTCCTTCGGATTGCTACAACAAATAAACCAGGTGCTATTAATCCCAGTATTTTTTACTTGTTTGGGTTCATTTTTCCCAAGGAATTATTACTCTGGTTTGTCCATGATATGTACACAGGTCTATCAAATGGTGACCGCATTAACGACGGTCGCGTGATGGTTCGATCAATTTCCGTACATAGTCCGGCGAACGCCGCATCCGGAGCTCGGACCGACCTGTGAATTCAGGCTTTGCCATGCCTTTACTACATCACGCCGACGCCATGCATCGACATTGACTTCGGCGCCAGGCCATATTTCTTTTATTACTCACTTTGCATAAATTATTTATTATGCAACGTTTTTTATTATCATTATTACTATTATCTCTGGTTGGCACTATTTTTTGTGCACAGGAAAATGATCCGGGGACTTCGGCGTCACTCTGCCGGTCTGCATTGACCGTGCTATGTCACCACTTCGGCATGTCAAGCTCTCCGCTCCGCCACCTCGGGACCAGCTTGGGGGATGGAACCTTGCCCCGCATCAAGCTCGGACCGTGTCATCAATACCGAACACATTAACCAGCTAAGTCGCTTTCATGCTCAAAGCTTTAATTTCTAACTTGCGTTCGGTTCGACCAAGCATTATACTTTTTTGGAAAAAAAGTTGCTTCTAAAAAATTTCCTTGTCCAAACTTTGTTTGTGACGCATAAATTCAAATACCCCGTTTACTTGGGGGCTTCCTTTATGAAGCTTTTCCTGTTGCATATGATTATACTTGTACGGCTTCGTTCCTTGTTCGTGTATTACGCCACAATATGCACCATATTGACGTAAGCGATTTGCAAGCTGGGTTGCCTCACTCATGTGTTTACCCCTACGTTCCCGATTGTTCGGCTAGGGAGTAAAGGGAGCACCTCTGCGATTGTCATGATCGGGTCAACCGAGCCGGACCTCAGACTGGGTGAAGCCGAAAGCTAGCGCTCTTATAGTTTTCAATGATGGTCGGCACACAACGGAACTCATGAGTACAAAAAATCTATTGCACAAGTCTCATAATAACAATGAGCACCGAAGAAAGGTATCGGTGGGGGTACTATTTTCTTCGAAGATGCTTCTTACACTTCACGGTAATATAGCATAAGTTCCCTGAGCGCGCTTTGTCTGTTACAGCCTTATGGCCTGATTGCCTGGTTATTGGAAACACCGTCGATATTCTCGACTGATGGAGTACATAACACTTTTCGGTCCTTGACCGAAGAGGGAGAAGCTGACGGTCGGTTAAGACGCGTTTAAAGTTCGGTTGAACATAGATATGATATAAGTACTTCGGTACATGCAATCATTCTTCTACCCAAGTCACTTGGGGGCTCTTAAATTTATTTGAGCCGTTTTATAATAAGTGTTCTTCTTCTTAGTCGTTGCAAAGTTTTATTATTATTTATCACTCCTTTTTTCGACACGAGTGTGCGGTCACTAGCCGGGGAGCCTAATTTCTCTCTCAAAGCCGCTAGAGTTTAGTTTGCTAAACTGGCCTAATAAGAAGTACTCCGCCCTCGGGATAGGAGGTTGAAGCCGTAGGCTGACCCGCTCGAAGTCTTGAGATAGGATGTGTCATGTTAAAGGACGACAGAAGCACTTCATTTTTCTAAGACCAATTTTCGGATTGGCACCGAACACTTGATCTTGTTCGGACGTCATGTTTTTACTGACGTTTCTTGGTTTTCCAAGCTTTTTGGCACTTTTAAACTATTTGTGCTTTTCCAGCATTAGTCTCGCAGTGCAACGCCGGACACCTTTAGGGATTCGGCAAAAACATTCTCAGATATTGCTATATATGCATTGGTTTCGAATTGTGTCTTCGGTCAATAGTTGGGTTGCCCGGCTCCCGCACATGCTTCCTACGTTCCGTTTTGTTCGGCTAGGCGCGCAAAGGGAGAACCACTGCGATTGTGCTTCCAGCTCACATGGTTAAGCACCTTAGTGGAGAAAGCCGAAAACTGACTGTCACAATAAGCGTAAACTAGTCAGTGATCCGATGACTATGACGGGCCATTCATAACATTGGCCGAAGTGTTTACAGCTTGACCTCGACTATCGCCGAACACTACCGGGGGCTATTAACTGGCCTCCCAAACTAAATCCTCGATATTTTGCTCTTACATTCGAGCTGAGGTTTCATGATCATGCTTAGCATGACAACCCAAAGAAAGGAACCGATAGCGGGACTATTTTCTTTGGAATACATTTCTTTTGTTAAACAGTAATATAACATATCTCTCTGCGTACCTTTGTTTATAAAACCATGTGGCCAGATTGCCTTGTTTGTCGTAAATCTTTGCCCTCATAAAGGCTTTATAAAGTAGGACAAACACTCCTCGGCTACTGGCCAAGGAGGTGGAAGCCGATGGTCGGTCAACAAAGTTTTGTACAATGCGGATCCGAGCATTAATGACGTAAAGTACTTGGATACATAGAGTCATTACACATAATTTGTGATTTTACTATGGATATTGATCCTTAATTCGGCCACCCGTGCCCGCATTAAGGCTCGGGGACTACTGGGCTTCGGGCTTATTATTTACAAACATTAAAGGGGCACATCGATCCCCTGATCTGGTGTTGCCACCCGACCAGTGTCTCGGGGGCTACTGCATTGCTTGTCCAATGCAGAAAATTTTATGTGCAATATAGTTTCCGAGGAGATTTTGATCCTTAGGTTGGTCGGCTGCACCCAACCTGAGTCTTGAGGACTGAGCACGCCGCTTTTGTGTCCCGAAGTATTCTGCCGAGCTAGGACTTGATCCTCAGGCCGATTTTGCAAATCAACCTGAGTCTCAGCGGTTACTGGGATCAGCGGTCTTATGTCATCCTTCATGTGCATCTCGGGTTTTAGACCGATACACACCTTGAGGGCTACTGGCTATATATCTCGGCAGAGAATAAATTGCACCAATAAAAAATATTGACAAAAAATCGGCCCATAGTCGGGGTGGTGCACCACCTCGGAAGCAGTCCGGCATAAAGCTCGGGCGCTAGTGGCTGGCTCCATAGAGGGCATTTCCGGCATTAAGCTCGGCTAAACTCCTTCAACTTTTTTGAACCAAGGTGATATGACACCTCGGATATAGTCTGGCATTGGAGCCTGGACACAGTCCGGCGTTGGAGCTCGGATATATTTCGGCGTTGGAGCTCGGATACATTCCGGCGCTAGAGCTGGGAAGCGGTCTGGCGTTGGTGCTCGGCTGCAAAAGATACCTCGAATGCAGTCCGGCGTTGGAGCTCGGACGCAAGAGGACCCTGCCTCCCGGGAACAACTTCAAACCCGAGGTGTGGCATAAAAATAAACAAGGCATTGATAAAGGCTGGAAACTTAAAGGGGCTCCTCGGATACCCGACGTGTAAACTCGTCGAATGCATTTCGGCGATCCTCAAGATCAAAGATAAAGAAGATTTGTTGAACCAGTTTTCAAGACCGGCAACCGAAGATGAAGAACAGTTCGGAAGAATCGAGGAGCGTCCCTAACTTGAAGACCGGTTCAGGGGGCTACTGACGGTGTCCTGGACTAGGGGGTACTCACCACGTCGTCTCCCGATCTATTAGATTGGGCCGAGGACCCCCGTGGCCGTATACTCATGGGCCAGTTCGGACGGCTGCCGCATACAAGGAAGATTCCGCAAGACTTGGCGATCAAGACAAGGACTTCTCCCCACCGGCGTATTCGGCTAGGACTCTTGTTATCCTAGGCCTCCGGTGCATTATATAAACCGAGGCTAGGCTAGTCGATAGATATACAATATATACAACAATCATACCATAGGCTAGCTTTTAGGGTTTAGCCTCCTTGATCTCGTGGTAGATCTACTCTTGTACTACCCATATCATCAATATTAATCGAGCAGGACGTAGGGTTTTACCTCCATCAAGAGGGTCCGAACCTGGGTAAAACATTGTGTCCCTTGCCTCCTGTTACCATCGATCCTAGACGCACAGTTCGGGACCCCCTACCCGAGATCCGCCGGTTTTGACACCGACACTTTGCTTTGATAACTTGTAGATTTTTGCAATAAGTATATGTGTTCTTTATGACTAATGTTGAGTCCATGGATTATACGCACTCTCACCCTTCCACCATTGCTATCCTCTCTAATACCGTGCACCTTTCGCCGGTATCATACACCCACCATATACCTTCCTCAAAACAGCCACCATACCTACCTATTATGGCATTTTCATAGCCATTCCAAGATATATTGCCATGCAACTTTCCACCGTTCCGTTTACTATGACACTCTCCATCATTGTCATATTGCTTTGCATGATCATGTAGTTGACATTGTATTTGTGGCAAAGCCACCGTTCATAATTCTTTCATACATGTCACTCATGATTCATTGCATATCCCGGTACACCGCCGGAGGCATTCACGTAGAGTCATATTTTGTTCTAAGTATCGAGTTGTAATTGTTGAGTTGTAAGAAAAATAAAAGTGTGATGATCATCATTATTAGAGCATTGTCCCAGTGAGGAAAGGATGATGGAGACTATGATTCCCCCACAAGTCGGGATGAGACTCCAGACGAAAAAAATAAAAAAAGGAGAAAGAAAAGAGGCCATAAAAAAAGAGAAAAGGCCCAAATAAAAAAATGAGAGAAAAAGAGAGAAGGGACAATGTTACTATCCTTTTACCACACTTGTGCTTCAAAGTAGCACCATGATATTCATAGTAGAGAGTCTCTCATGTTATCACTTTCATATACTAGTGGTAATTTTTCATTATAGAACTTGGCTTGTATATTCCAATGATGGGCTTCCTCAAAATGCCCTAGGTCTTCATGAGCAAGCAAGTTGGATGCACACCCACCTAGTTTCTTTTGAGCTTTCATATGCTTATAGCTCTAGTGCATCTGTTGCATGGCAATCCCTACTCACTCACATTGATATCTATTGATGGGCATCTCCATAGCTCATTGATACACCTGGTTGATGTGAGATTATCTTCTCCCTTTTTGTCTTCTCCACAACCACCATTCTATTCCACCCATAGTGCTATATCCATGGCTCACGCTCATGTATTGCATGAAAATTGAAAAAGTTTTGAGAATGTCAAAAGTATGAAACAATTGCTTGGCTTGTCATCGGGGTTGTGCATGATTTAAATATTTTGTGTGGTGAAGATGGAGCATAGCCAGACTATATGATTTTGTAGGGATAACTTTCTTTGGCCATGTTATTTTGAGAAGACATAATTGCTGTGTTAGTATGCTTGAAGTATTATTATTTTTATGTCAATATGAACTTTTTTCTTGAATCTTTCGGATCTGAATATTCATGCCACAATTAAGAAGAATTACATTAAAATTATGCCAAGTAGCACTCCGCATCAAAAATTCTGCTTTTATCATTTACCTACTCGAGGACGAGCAGGAATTAAGCTTGGGGATGCTTGATACGTCTCCAACGTATCTATAATTTTTGATTGCTCCATGCTATATTATCTACTGTTTTGGACATTATTGGGCTTTATTTTCCACTTTTATATTATTTTTGGGACTAACCTATTAACCGGAGGCCCAACCCAGAATTGCTGTTTTTTGCCTGTTTTAGGGTTTCGAAGAAAACGAATATCAAACGGAGTCCAAACGGAATGAAACCTTCGGGAACGTGATTTTGTCAACAAACAAGACCCAGGAGACTTGGACCCTACGTCAAGACACAAAAGTAGGAGGCCATGAAGTAGGGGGCGCGCCTCCCCCCCCCCCAGGCGCGCCCTCCACCCTCGTGGGCCCCCTGTTGCTCCACCGACGTACTGCTTCCTCCTATATATACCAACGTACCCCCAAACGATCAGATACGGAGCCAAAAACCTAATTCCACCGCCGCAACTTTCTGTATCCACGAGATCCCATCTTGGGGCCTGCTACGTCTTGAGCTTGCGTTGGTTTTCCCCGAAGAGGAAGGGATTATGCAGCAGAGTAGCGTAAGTATTTCCCTCAGTTTTTGAGAACCAAGGTATCAATCCAGTAGGAGCCCACGCTCAAGTCCCTCGTACCTGCACAAAGCGATAGCTACTCGCAACCAACGCGATTAGGGGTTGTCAAGCCCTTCATGGTCACTTACGAGAGTGAGATCTGATAGATATAATATTTTTGGTATTTTTGGTATGAAGATGCAAAGTAAAAAGTAAAAGCAAAGTAAAAGGCAAAGCAAGATTAAAGTAATGAAGATTGATATGATGAGAATAGACCCGGGGGCCATAGGTTTCACTAGTGGCTTCTCTCAAGAGCATAAGTATTCTACGGTGGGTGAACAAATTACTGTTGAGCAATTGACAGAATTGAGCATAGTTATGAGAATATCTAGGCATGATCATGTATATAGGCATCACATCCGTGACAAGTAGATCGAAATGATTCTGCATCTACTACTATTACTCCACTCATCGACCGCTATCCAGCATGCATCTAGAGTATTAAGTTAAAAACAGAGTAATGCCTTAAGCAAGATGACATGATGTAGAGAGATAAATTCATGCAATATGAAATAAACCCCATCTTGTTATCCTCGATGGCAACGATACAATACGTGCCTTGCTGCCCCTTCTGTCACTGGGTAAGGACACCGCAAGATTGAACCCAAAGCTAAGCACTTCTCCCATGGCAAGAACTACCAATCTAGTTCGCCAAACCAAACGGATAATTCGAAGAGACTTGCAAAGATAACCAATCATACATAAAAGAATTCAGAGAAGATTCAAATATTATTCATAGATAGACTTGATCATAAACCCACAATTCATCGGTCTCAACAAACACACCTCAAAAAGAAGATTACATCGAATAGATCTCCACAAGAGAGGGGGAGAACTTTGTATTGAGATTCAAAGAGAGAGAAGAAGCCATCTAGCTACTAACTATGGACCCGAAGGTCAGAGGTAAACTACTCACACTTCATTGGGGAGGCTATGATGATGTAGAAGCCCTCCATGATGATGGCCCTCTTCCGGCGGAGCTTCGGAACAGGCCCCAAGATGGGATCTCGTGGATACAGAAAGTTGAGGCGGTGGAATTAGGTTTTTGGCTCCTGTTCTGATCGTTTGGGAGTACGTGTGTATATATAGGAGGAAGAAGTACGCCGGAGGAGCAACGAGGGGCCCATGAGGCAGGGGGGCGCGCCCTAGGAGGGTGGCGCCCCCACCCTCGTGACCACCTCTTTTGTTCCTTGGAGCAGGGTCCAAGTCTCCTGGATCACGTTCGGTGAGAAAATCACGTTCCCAAAGATTTTATTCCATTTGGACTCCGTTTGATATTCCATTTATCCGAAACACTGAAATAGGCAAAAAAACAGCAATTCTGGGCTGGGCCTCCGGTTAATAGGTTAGTCCCAAAAATAATATAAAAGTGGAAAATAAAGCCCAATATAGTCCAAAACAGTAAATAATATAGCATGGAGCAATCAAAAATTATAGATACGTTGGAGACGTATCAGGGCCTGTTCCGGAGCTCCGCCGGAGGGGGCATCGATCATGAAGGGCTTCTACATCAACACCATAGCCTCTCCGATGAAGTGTGAGTAGTTTACCTTAGACCTACGTGTCCATAGTTAGTAGCTAGATGGCTTCTTCTCTCTTTTTGGATCTCAATACAATGTTCTCCCCCTCTCTTGTGGAGAACTATTCGACGTAATCTTCTTTTTGCGGTGTGTTTGTTGAGACCGATGAATTGTGGGTTTATGATCAAGTTTATCTATGAACAATATTTGAATCTCCTCTGAATTCTTTTATGTATGATTGGTTATCTTTGCAAGTCTCTTCGAATTATCAGTTTGGTTTGACCTACTAGATTGATCTTTCTTGCAATGGGAGAAGTGCTTAGCTTTGGGTTCAATCTTGTGGTGTCCTTTCCCAGTGACAGTAGGGGCAGCAAGGCACGTATTGTATTGTTGCCATCGAGGATAACAAGATGGGGTTTTCTTCATATTGCATGAGTCTATCCCTCTACATCATGTCATCTTGCTTAAGGCGTTACTCTGTTTTTAACTTAATACTCTAGATGCATGCTGGATAGCGGTTGATGAGTGGAGTAATAGTAGTAGATGCAGGCAGGAGACCGTCTACTTGTCTCGGACGTGATGCCTATATACATGATCATACCTAGATATTCTCATAACTATGCTCAATTCTGTCAATTGCTCAACAGTAATTTGTTCACCCACCGTAGAATACTTATGCTCTCGAGAGAAGCCACTAGTGAAACCTATGGCTCCCGGGTCTATCTTTATCATATTGATCTCCTACAACTGAGTTATTTCCTTTGCTTTTTTACTTTACCTTTATTTTACTTTGCATCTTTATCACAAAAATACCAAAAATATTATCTTATCATATCTATCAGATCTCACTCTCGTAAGTGGCCGTGTAGGGATTGACAACCCCTATTCGCATTGGTTGCGAGGATTTATTTGTTTTGTGCAGGTACGAGGGACTCGCGCGTAGCCTCCTACTGGATTGATACCTTGGTTCTCAAAAACTGAGGGAAATACTTACGCTACTTTGCTGCATCATCCCTTCCTCTTCGGGGAAAACCAACACAGTGCTCAAGAGGTAGCAAGTGTCAACTTTGCATACATGTGGATTGTTTTAAGAATATGTTTTGTGATAGCTATATTGTTGAATTTTCTTATGATCCTACATGTAATTATTATGAGGGAGGAACATATGCTCGTAGGAATTGCAATAATATCAAGTTTCCTCTCTACATGTTGAAAATCTTGAAGCTATGCTTGTTTTGCCTTCCTATGCTAGTTGATTATTGTTCCCATAAGTTGTTTGCTCACAAAATCCCTATGCATAGGAAGCGGGTTAGACTTAAATGTGCTAGTCATATTCTCCATGATGCTCTCTTTATGTTTCAATTCTTATCTTTTATGTGAGCGTCATTGAAATCATCATGCCTAGCTAGGGGCGTTAAACGTTAGCGCTTGTTGGGAGGCAACCCAATTTTATTTTTGTTCTTTGCTTTTTGCTCCTGTTTAGTAATAAATAATTCATCTAGCCTCTGTTTACATGTGGTTTTATGTTTTAATTAGTGTTTGTGCCAAGTAGAACCTTTGGGAAGACTTGTGTGAAGTCTTTGCGATCTTGCTGTAAAAAACAGAAACTTTTGCGCTCACGAGATTTGCTGCCATGTTTTACTGGAAAGTGCGATTAGGTTGATTATTTTTGTAGATGATTAATAGACAAATCCCTCAGGTCCACCAATTTATTTCAGAATTTTTGGATTACAGAAGTATTAGAAACGTCCATATTGCTACAGACTGTTCTGTTTTTGACAGATTCTGTTTTCCATGTGTTGTTTGCTTATTTTGATGAATCTATGAGTAATATCGGAGGGTATGAACCATAGAGAAGTTGGAATACAGTAGATATTGCACCAGTATGAATTTAGAATGAGTTAACAACAGTACCTAAGTGGTGATTTATTTTCTTATACTAACGGAGCTTACGAGTTTTCTGTTGAGTTTTGTGTTGTGAAGTTTTCAAGTTTTGGGTAAAGATTCGATGGACTATGGAATAAGGACTGGCAAGAGACTAAGCTTGGGATGCCCAAGGCACCCCAAGGTAATATTCAAGGACAACCAAGAGCCTAAGCTTGGGGATTCCCCGGATGGCATCCCCTCTTTCGTCTTCGTTCATCGGTAACTTTACTTGGAGCTATATTTTTATTCACCACATGATATGTGTTTTGCTTGGAGCATCATTTTATTTTATTTTGTTTTTCTTGCTGTTTGAATAAATACCAAGATATGAAATTCTTAAATGTTAGAGAGTCTTCACATAGTTGCATAATTATTCGACTACTCATTGATCTTCACTTATATCTTTCAGAGTAGTTTGTCATTTGCTCTAGTGCTTCACTTATATCCTTTTAGAGCACGGCGGTGGTTTTATTTTGAAGAAATAGATGAACTCTCATGCTTCACTTATATTATTTTGAGAGTCTTTTAGAACATCATGGTAATTTGCTTTGGTTATGAAACTAGTCCTAATATGATAGGCATCCAAGATGGGTATAATAAAAACTTTCATATAAAGTGCATTGAATACTATGAGAAGTTTGATACTTGATAATTGTTTTGAGATATGAAGATGGTAATATTAGAGTCGTGCTAGTTGAGTAATTTTGAATTTTATAAATACTTGTGTTGAGGTTTGCAAGTCCCATAGCATGCACGTATGCTAACCGTTGTGTGACAAATTTGAAGCATGAGGTGTTTCTTTGATTGCCTTCCTTATGAGTGGCGGTCGGGGACGAGCGATGGTCTTTTCCTACCAATCTATCCCCCTAGGAGCATGCGCACAGTGCTTGGTTTTTGATGACTTGTACATTTTTGCAATAATTATGTGAGTTCTTTATGACTAATGTTGAGTCCATGGATTATACGCACTCTCATCCTTCCATCATTGCTAGCCTCTTCGGTACCGTGCATTGCCCTTTCTCACCTCGAGAGTTGGTGCAAACTTCGCCGGTGCATCCAAACCCCGTGATATGATACGCTCTATCACAAATAAACCTCCTTATATCTTCCTCAAAAC
The DNA here is from genome assembly GCF_003073215.2 of Triticum urartu. Lineage (NCBI taxonomy): Eukaryota > Viridiplantae > Streptophyta > Magnoliopsida > Poales > Poaceae > Triticum > Triticum urartu. Next base: position 68,122,893 of record NC_053028.1, on the reverse strand, counting down.
AGCCACCATACCTACCTATTATGGCATTTCCATATCAATTCCGAGATATATTGCCATGCAACTTTCCACCGTGCCGTTCATCATGACACACATCATCATTGTCATATTGCCTTGCACGATCATGTAGTTGACATCGTATTTGTGGCAAAGCCACCATGCATAATTTATCATACATGTCACTCTTGATTCATTGCCCATCCCGGTACACTGCCGGAGGCATTCATATAGAGTCATATTTTGTTCTAGTATCGAGTTGTAATCATTGAGTTGTAAATAAATATAAGTGTGATGATCATCATTAATAGAGCATTGCCCCCAAAAAAATAAAAAAAGATAAAGGCAAAAGAAAAAGAAAAAAAAGAAAGGCCAAATAATAATAATAAAAAGGGGCAATGCTACTATCCCTTTTCCACACTTGTGCTTCAAAGTAGCACCATGATCTTCATGATAGAGAGTCTCTTATATTGTCACTTTCATATACTAGTGGGAATTTTTCATATAGAACTTGGCTTGTATATTCCAACAATGGGCTTCCTCAAATGCCCTAGGTCTTCGTGAGCAAGCAAGTTGGATGCACACCCACTTAGTTTCTTTTATTGAGCTTTCATACATTTATAGCTCTAGTGCATCCGTTGCCTGGCAATCCCTACTCCTCGATTGAAATCAATTGATGGGCATCTCCATAGCCCGTTGATTAGCCGCGTCAATGTGAGACTTTCTCCTTTTTTGTCTTCTCCACACAACCCCATCATTATATTCTATTCCACCCATAGTGCTATGCCCATGGCTCACGCTCATGTATTGCGTGAAAGTTTAAAAAGTTTGAGATTACTAAAGTATGAAACAACTGCTTGGCTTGTCATCGGGGTTGTGCATGATGAGAGCACTTTTTGTGACGAAGATGAAGCATAGCCAAACTATATGATTTTGTAGGGATGAGCTTTCTTTGGCTATGTTATTTTGAGAAGACATAATTGCTTGGTTAGTATGCTTGAAGTATTATTATTTTTATGTCAATATTAAACTTTTGTCTTGAACCTTATGGATCTGAATATTCATGCCACAATAAAGAAAATTACATCCATAAATATGTTAGGTAGCATTCCACATCAAAAAATCTGTTTTTATCATTTACCTACTCGAGGACGAGCAGGAATTAAGCTTGGGGATGCTTGATACGTCTCCAACGTATCTATAATTTTTGATTGTTCCATGCTATTATATTGTCAACCTTGGATGTTTTATATGCATTTATATGCTATTTTATATGATTTTTGGGACTAACCTATTAACCTAGAGCCCAGTGCCAGTTTTTGTTTTTTCGTTGTTTTTGAGTATCGCAGAAAAGGAAAACCAAATGGAGTCCAATTGACCTGAAACTTCATGGAGATCATTTTTGGACCAGAAGAAGCCCACGGAGTACCGGAGATGGGCCAGAAGAGTCCCGTGGCCACCATGAGGGTGGGGGCGCGCCCTACCCCCTGGGCACGCCCCCTACCTCGTGGCTGCCTCGGGGACCCCCTGACTTGTTCCCGACTCCAACACCTCTTATATAACCAAAAATTCCCAAAAAGAAACCTAGATCGGGAGTTCCACCACCCCAAGCCTCTGTAGCCACCGAAAACCAATCTAGACCCGTTCCGCCACCCTGCAGGAGGGGGGGGGGGGAATCCCTCTCCGGTGGCCATCTTCAGCATCCCGGCGCTCTCCATGACGAGGAGGGAGTAGTTCTCCCTCGGGGCCGAGGGTATGTACCAGTAGCTATGTGTTTGGTCTCTCTCTCTCTTGTGTTCTTAATGTGGCACGATCTTGATGTATCGCGAGCTTTGCTATTATAGTTGGATCTTATGATGTTTCTCCCCCTCTAATATCTTGTAATGGATTGAGTTTTCCCTTTGAAGTTATCTTATCGGATTGAGTCTTTATGGATTTGAGAACACTTGATGTATGTCTTGCATGTGCTTATCTGTGGTGACAATGGGTTATCACACGATCCACTTGATGTATGTTTTGGTGATCAACTTGCGAGTTCCGTGACCTCGTGAACTTATGCATAGGGGTTGGCACACTTTTTCGTCTTAACATTCCGGTAGAAACTTTGGGGCACTCTTTGAAGTTCTTTGTGTTGGTTGAATAGATGAATCTGAGATTGTGTGATGCATATCGTATAATCATACCCACGGATACTTGAGGTGACATTAGGGTTTTGGTTGATTTGTGTCTTAAGGTGTTATTCTAGTACGAACTCTTGAATAGATCGATTAGCACTACACCACAACACTACATCCCCAACAGCCAGGTTGGTGGGGAATACAACTTGTTCCAACAGACAGTCGGTCGGCGACTGCTTGATGGCTATGGAATATCTTTCCCGACCAACAGTCTGTTGGGCCTACCATGGGCCTTTCCCGACCAACAGTCTGTTGGGGCAGCTACGAGCCTTTCCCAACCGACTATTGGATAGGGTATTCTTTCCCATTCAACATTCTGTTGGGCCTAGCATTAGTCTTTCCCAACCGACTACAAGACGGGGTTTCTTTTGCCAACCAACAATCAGATGGGGTTTTTTTTTTGCCGAATAACAGTTCATTAGCATTTTGTTTAGCCAACCACAACTTCAATTAACATATGGTACTGATTGTCACATACATATAGTTAATGTGCTCTAAGCATAATCACCCAAACACCATACATCAGGCTCACATCGGGACCATCAAACATTTTTTATTCCATTAAGTAATTGACACATACATACATTTCAATCTGTTCTAAACAAAACCACTGAGACACCATACATCAGGTTTACAAAAGGACAGCCAAAAGATGCAAGTATGAGACATCAGTTATACAAAATGAAAGCTAAAACATCTAGTTGACGTGGATCGTTGGCTTCATGGTTCCTTGTGAGTGTAGTCGTTCTGTTTGCTTCCTGCAAAAGTTAATCAATTCGCAATTATAATACACTATTTGAAACTATACTACAGTACCAAAATCAACATACAGGATCATCGCATTCTCAAAAGTATAAATAGTAATAAATACAGAGAATTCAATAATCATGTGTTAACAGTAACGTTGATCCTCAGTTGAGATTGTTAGCACTAATCTCGATATTTTGTCTCCGCGTACTTATTTTGCTTTCGTTATGCATGTAACATAGATGGTCTACGAGAATATAGTTGTCGAAGCTTAAATCGAGTGGGCGGAGGAGGTGAGATACCGGGCTGCCGTGCGATGCGGCGCACATGGTGAGATGCCGATGG
>NC_053028.1:68091051-68118630 GCF_003073215.2 Triticum urartu | reverse complement strand
CAGTGCACTTTAGCACGGGCAAGCGCCCTACGGGCACCTTCGATGCAGACGGAGCTTGATTACTTCAAGCTGTGGACAGGCATCCACCAGCCGCCTCACCAGCCCGAAGTAGCTCCCAGGCAGAGCCTCTCCAGGCCAAAGCCGAACTATGAGGCCCTTTATGGCCTGTTCGGCCACCTTGTGGAGCTCGACCATTTGCTTCAGCTGGTCGCTCAAAGGCACCAGGTGTCCGGCCTCAGCATACTGAGACCAGAACACCTTCTCCGTCGAGCTCCCCTCCTCGGATCGGTAGTAGGGCGGCATCAGACGCACTGCGGGGCAAATCTGCGAATGCTCCTGGAGAGCTCCGGACTTCGGGTAAGTAACAAGTAATTCACTTTCACGTGCTTGCTTTGCATAATGAATGCCTTACCCGCCGCTATCTTCTTCATCGCTTCAATTTCTTGGAGGGCTTTCTGGGCTTCGGCCTTGGCAGACTTCGCGCTTTCGAGGGCTGCCGCAAGCTCGGACGCTTGCGTCTTTGAGTCAAGCTCCAAACTCTCGTGTTTTTTCACGAGAGCCTGGAGCTCTTTCTGCACCTCCTCCACCCGCGCCTCCTGCTTCCCTCTCTCTGTGCGCTCCGCGGCCTCTGTTTTCGGCCTCGGACAGCGCTTTCTTAAGGGTTGCCACCTCGGTCGTGGCCCCTATAATAGCACGTTGATCCTGTCATTTTTTGCAACCACATCTTCTCTATATACTTGCGCAAGGTATTACTTACCTTCCTTCTCCTCGAGTTGCCTCTTGGCATGGCCGAGCTCGTTCTCGGACCGCGAGGTTTTGCTTCAGCGTATCCACCTCCGCAGTCAGTGCGGCGGAGGCCAGCAGCGAAGCCTGCATACGCATATTGACTTGATTATGTTAGACTCCTGCGAATGTTATTAGATCCTCTATTCGGCTTTTCTTTCCGAACGCCGAACAGAGCATCAGGGGCTACTGTCTATGCGGTAATATTTTTACATATTCTTTACTTACCTCAAAGCCTGTTAGAAGGCTGGCACAGGCTTCAGTCAGTCCGCTCTTGGCGGACTGAACCTTCTGGATCACCGCACTCATAATAGTGCGGTGCTCCTCGTCGATGGAGGCGCCGTTAAGCACCTCCAGCAAATTGTCCGGTGCCTCCGGTTGGACGGAGGTCGCCGGCTCGGTAGGCTTGCTCCTCTTGGAAGGAGGCTGCCTACAGAGTCCGGAACCGTTGAAGGTTCCGGCACGGTGTCCGGCTCAAGGCCGACTTGGAGCCCTTGGGGGTTCTATCCCCTTTACGCCTGGAGTCCGGGAGGTCGCCTTGCGGCGCCTCCAGGACCACCTCCTCCTGGCTTGGAACCTGTTGGGACGCACCTCGGCGTCGTCCGTAGGGTGGGGGAGGTAGCCGTCGGAAGCGAATTCACATCCGACGAATCCAGGGAACCGCTCGACGACACGTCGAGCCGGTCTTTGGGTGGACTGCATAAACATGTTCGACGTAAGGAAAAGCTGTGCAATGGAGGAATACTATGAATCACTCTGGTATCCGGATACTTACGATTTCGCCAGGGGCTTGGCCCTGAGCGGCCACTCCTCTTCGCCGTCGTCGGCGTTGGTGGAGTAGTCCGGAGGAAGGGTTTTCCCCTTCTTGGACCCTTCGGCCTCCCCAGTTGGGGCGGCCTTCCTTTTCTTCCCTCCCCCGCTGGAGGGGGAGAGGTCTCTTCTTCCTCCTCCTCGTCTTCACGGGAGGAGTGCGTCTTGGAGTCGTCGGATGATGAATCCGACACCTCCAGGCGCGGCACTCTTTCGAGTCCCCGTGGCCTTCTTCTTGGCCTTCTTCTCCGGCACCACATAGGGTGCCGGAACCAGCAGCTTCGCCAAGCGAGCGTCCGCTGGGCCTTCGGGCAAAGGAGCCGGACAGTTGATCTGTCCGACGTCTCCTGCCAATCCTGTCAAAGGTAAGGGAGCTTAGATCCCGCATGGAGTCAAACTATGAAAACTAATACCCTGTAAAAGGTAAAAACAGCTTACCGCACGAGCGTGACGCTGCATGCTGAATCCGCGATCCTCGGTAGCGGATGCGGGGGCCTCGGCGCCCTTGAAAAGCACCTTCCAGGCATCTTCATATGTCGTGTCGAAGAGCCTGCTCAGAGTTCGATGCTGCGCCGGGTCGAACTCCCACAGGTTGAAAGCCCGTTGTTGACACGGGAGGATCCGGCGGATGAGCATAACCTGGACTACGTTGATAAGTTTGAGCTTCTTGTCCACTAGGGTTTGGACGAATGTTTGGAGTCCGGTTAGCTCTCCTTCTTTACCCCATGACAGGCCCGTCTCTTTCTGATCAGAACTCGGGGGCTGCGACCCATTCAGGGTCGCGCGGCTCGGTGATGTAAAACCACCCCGATTGCCACCCCTTTAGGGTCTCCATGAAGGAGCCCTCGAGCCATAGGACGTTGGGCATCTTGCCCACCATGGCGCCTCCGCACTCCGCTGGGTGCCGCGCACCACCTTCGGCTTGACATTGAAAGTCTTGAGCCATAGGCCGAAATGGGGGCGGATGCAGAGGAAGCCTCGCACACGACGATAAACGCCGAGATGTTGAGGAGAAGTTCGGGGCCAGATCGTGGAAATCCAGGCCATTGTAGAACATGAGCCCCCGGACAAATGGGTGGAGAGGGAACCCAGTCCACGGAGGAAATGGGGGAGGAACACCACCCTCTCATGGGGCCTAGGGGTGGGGATGAGCTGCCCCTCTTCGGGAAGCCGGTGCACAATGTCGTTAGACAAGTATCGCCTTCCTCAGTTTTTTGATGTGTCCCTCCGTGACGGAGGAGACCATCCACTTGCCTCCCGCTTCCGGACATGGCTGGAGAAGGTTGAGGTGGGGTGTGCGGACTTGGGCGCTGGAGCTCGAGTGCGCGGAAATGGATAGGCAAAGGAGGAAGAAGGCGTGGATGAAAAGGTGGATCCTTATCCCCTTATATGGGCGGACGCGACTATGCGTCCCCACCAGCCTGGTAAAACTCGCTTATCTCCCAGCGCCGTAATCAATGGCGCGGTTGGGTTACCCACGCCGTATTGATGAGAATCCCTGGAATAAGGGGACACGATCTCTGCTTTGACAAGACGTGCCAAGGAAACCGCCTCGCTAAACGCGCTGAGGTGGGACAGTAAAACGATTCGAATAAAGACTTGGCCGTGGTGTGATGTCACGCTACAGAATACGTCAGCAGATTAGATTTGTGTAAATATTATTCTCTCTATGGCAATATGTGGAAACTTATTTTGCAGAGCCGGACACTACCTTTGTGTTCAAAATCTTCTATGAAGTACTTGGAGGAGGAACCCGCCTTGCAATGCCGAAGACAATCTGCGCGCCGGACTCGTCGTCATTGAAGCCTGGTTCAGGGGCTACTGAGGGAGTCCTGGATTAGGGGGTGTCCGGATAGCCGGACTATACCTTCGGCCGGACTCCTGGACTATGAAGATACAAGATTGAAGACTTCGTCCCGTGTCCGGAAGGGACTTTCCTTGGCGTGGAAGGCAAGCTTGGCGATACGGATATGTAGATCTCCTACCATTGTAACCGACTCTGTGTAACCCTAGCCCTCTCCGGTGTCTATATAAACCGGAGGGTTTTAGTCCGTAGGACGAACAACAATCATACCATAGGCTAGCTTCTAGGGTTTAGCCTCCTTGATCTCGTGGTAGATCTACTCTTGTACTACCCATATCATCAATATTAATCAAGCAGGAGTAGGGTTTTACCTCCATCAGGAGGGCCCGAACCTAGGTAAAAACATCGTGTCCCTTGTCTCATGTTACCATCCGCCTAGACGCATAGTTCGGGACCCCCTACCCGAGATCCGTCGGTTTTGACGCCGACAGGAAGCTTGCACATATTCTTATTTTGAATAGTTCCTTTGGGAACCCATGCCATATTCCTTTCTTCAAGTTCTTGTGCACTAAGTTTTTGTAATTTCTTCTTTTGCCAATATGATAAGCCGAGTGGGCACCCTGGCTGTGATTTTGTTTGAAGCAATGGCAATTCTTGTTTTACCATGTGCACTCTCAACTTCTTCTCTTGAGATTTGGTACTTGATTGACTTGTCTCATTGCCATTGGTAGCCAATGTCAATACTTTAATTGGATCCTTCTCATTTGGGATCAAATCTGAAGTAGCACTCTTACGGCTATCTTTTTTAACATGATAAATTGATTGACCACCTCTTTCTTGTTCCTTTAGCGCCGGACCGATTCCTTATGATTGAAACGGTCTTTGACATGTAATTGTTCAAATGTTGATCTTTTTGGAGCTGCATAATGTTTTTGAGATGGTCTAAAATAAGATGAAGAATGCGCCCTTGTATCATACTTGTCCCACGATGGATATGGATTTACATGATCATAGGAAGGTATCCATGGCATTGGCATTGGCGGCACAAAATTTGGATATGAATATACCGCACTAGAATTCTCATTTTGCCAATACCAATCCTCGGGTTTGCGCCTATGGGGTGATCTTGATGCTTTTCCATTAGTTGGCCGATAAGCACTTTTCTCTTCACTATTCTTTTGATATTTATCTAATAATTGTGCAAAAGTAACCTTGGATTTCTTGCACTTGTTCTTATTGCGGCCTTTATCTCCTTTGTATTGACTTGCATCAATCTTTGGATTTTCTTGTTGCCCCCAGTCCTCGGCGTCTTCATTGTATCTTCGATAGAACTCATGCCTTCAAGAATATTTTCATTGTGCTCTTGAAAAACTTTTTTTACTTGAAAGCTTGATCCCATCACCTGTAGTTTTTACCTTCTCATCTTTAAAGGAATCGTCTTGAAGCAGCCGATTCAAAAACCTTTTTTCCATTAGGACCAATCAAAATAGACTGGTCATCCCTTGGTGTTTCAACAATTTTTAATCGTCCTTTATCAATGGCCGATTTAACTATTTGACGAAACATGTTGCAATCCTCAAAATTATGCTTGGACGAATCATGCAACTTGCAATACATTCGTCCTTGGATTGATGGCTTCACATGGTGATCAAGAACTTTAATGTAATTATTTTTCAGCAACAAATCAAATATTTGATCACACATGCTTGAATTGAAGGTATACTTCTTATTTTCTAGCCGATCTTGGTGTGCAGACGGCTTTGGAGTTGAGCAAATGAATGGTTTAGATTTAGAATCTCCCCATTCGGCTATGCATTGTGTTTTACACCCTATATCCGATGTATTTGGATAAGATATTATATTAGCATCAGATTTTTCAAAAGAATTTAACCTTGGCTTTAAATTTCTGAAACGAAAATAGTTAGAATACACATGTCTCAATTGAGACCAAGTGCAAGCCAAGTAATAAACAAGCAAAGCTACCCAATTAGATATGAAATTTTGATAAAGCAATGGGGAAAACTTTGGCTGCAATAATAGGTCACTATCGGTCTTTATAAATGGCACAATAGACTGACCGATATGTTCTATAACAGTTTTATTGCTAACAAGTAAATTTCCCTTCGTCATTGATCTTTCAAAATTACTTACGAGAATTTCTCTTATAGAAGCATCAACAATAAAGCTGCGACCAAATCAGAAGATAGGTAAATCACTTGCTAGACATACCTTTTCAAACACGTTGGGAGATCATGACGGTTGCGTTACTTGAACGATAGGTTGTTCCTCTTTCGAATAGCTCCCCAACACCTTGTCATCCTGTTTTTCTAGAATAGATTCGGCATAAGTAATATTTGATTCGGTCTTTTCAATAGCCGAATTAACTTTATTATCCGAATCACCATCTTTTTTGATAATTCTATCCACACCCAGTGCTTTCTCTTTTTGGCATAATCTAGCTTGGATTGCAGTAGAATTAATAGGCTTTCCCTGTTTTATTAATTCATGTAGAACAACATTGCATTCATCCCAAAAAGATGTAATATTTTTCTTAATGACCCAATCTGGACAGAATTGCCCCCGACACTTTTAGACTCTTTCGGTAAGGATATGTCATGAAAATTCTGTAATTGTGTTGGGGGGACATGATATGCCACGGTAGTAGGTGAAGGCATTTGTGCTCCTGTAGAAGTTTCACTTATTCGGCCATGACCATGAAGGTGGGGAGCCGAATTATGGACATCAACAGTTGCATATGGTGCCCGAAAATTAGTAGCATGAGGTGTAGCATATGATGTTTGAGGGTAATTGGCCGAATAACTAGTAGTACCATGGCCAATTCTCCTATCCACCGGCACATTTGGATTAACAAACTGCATGTTATTTGCCAATGAATAAAAAGTTGAAACACTTTGTTGCATCCTATTGGAAGTTCCTACATGGGGTATCTCAACTTGATTAACCGACCTCATCATGTTGTTCATCGGCATATAGATTTTTGGGGTTGCCGATGCATGGGACTTGGGATGCATATGTTGCATGTTGCTGAAATTATATGAAGTTGAAGCATGAAGATTATTCTGAATCGGCTGTTCCACATAATTAGATATATTATTCATAAAACTAGGGCTAGCCGATAAATTATGCTCATTAGATGATCTAGCAACAACATATGCATTATTTGCATCTACATAAGTGAAGTGGGTATTCATATTACCTTTGTAGATGTCAAACCCTAGATGACGATATCTTCATAGCGAGAACGGGCCGGAGATCGTTCAACGCTTTGTCCCCAGCGGAGTCGCCAAAAAGTGTGTTCGCACACGAACACGTCACCGTGTACCTCCAAAGCCAGGGGTGATGCACCGCAGCTCACATCGAAGGAGACCCGCCGGAAGCGCGGTACGCAAGCAATCCAGCGGGCGCTTTTGTAGACCCGAAACCCCACGCGCCCAGGAGGGACCCCGTCTGGACGCGCGGCGGCTATGGGCTGCCCTAGGTCGGCCTGACCGTCCCTAGAGCCTCGAGGTTCGCCGCCCTGCAATGAAGAAGAACGAACGAAGAACAAGGAAGAAGAAGAACAAGGGAGAAGGAAAAGTAAAGGTAAAAGATGTAGATAGATTTGTTCGATTGTGTGTTATTTCAATGGGCCGTCACCCCCAACATATATAAGAGGCGGCTGGACTTCCCGTACAAGCAAAGGATTTATCTAGGCTTTCCTTACAAGAAAATTACATCAATTCATGTCCAAAACCCTAGTCAAGTTCGGACTGGTTTTATCCGAACTTTCCAAAACTGTTCGGTTTAACTTGGCTGTACTTTGAGTGTCCTTTTTGTGGTGACAAACGACCTCGGATGGAAACGAGCCCAAAAGAAATCTTGACCGTTTCGACGAGGCGAACAACTTTCATGTTGAACTTTTTTCATCAGAGGTCATCTCGAGGGTCAAATCGCTCGTGCAAGACAGCTAATTATTCAAGCAGCACATCAGACATACCCACATATGTGTCTGGTTCCGGACGTCATATTTTTGCTCACTGGAGGGTCGCGCTGTGCGGGCTCTAACTTTTGCATATGACCTCGGATTGAGACGATCTTTATATCAAAATCAATCGTTTCGACGAGACAAAGACAATTCCTGTAGATCAGTTTTCAATATGGGGCAGTCTGGGGGTGTAATCAGCCAAATAGTTTTCTGAATACAAAATCTAAGTACTTCGAACACAACTTCGGCCTTAGAGATGAGACCGGATGACTATGGCCCAAATATCAAAGTTTTTCCTTATGACGATACGGAACTTTATCACTTTGAGCACTTCTCCATTTGAGGCTATCTTAATTAAGTTCTTCGCCGTGCCAAAATCTGGTGTCAACAGGTCCCCGTCCGAGCCGGGCTCGCCACTTATAATGGCGGGGAGCAAGCAGAGAGCTTCCCCAATCCCTCCAAGGGGGAGCGGGTATGCCTTGTCCCTTACTTACTAAGGGGACTCAGATTTCCAATTCATCCGTTCCTTCGCGGACTCCTGGAGTTTTACGGCCTCCAGTTGCATAATTTCACCCCTGCTTCCATATTACACATCGCCGGCTATGTTGCCATTTGCGAGTTGTTTTTGGGCTGCGAGGCTCAGTTCGAGCTGTGGAAAAGGCTATTCTGCCTTTTGCCCCGCACACATAAGGGGTCACTTTATCTAAGTGGGCGGAGCCGAAATATGGCGCATCGCCGAGACCGGATACCCGTCCGGTACTCCAAAGAAGACGTCCGAAGACTGGCCTTCAGAGTGGTTTAACATGGAGGACGTCCCTCTTCCAGACCCTGTTCGGCATGGTCTTCCTGAGTACGACAATGCTCCTCTGAAGAAACGTCAAAGTTGGCACCCACGGAGCCCCCAGGAGGAAGATAACAGAGAAGTCTTTATCTGATGAACCAGATAAAAGCGCTGGCTCAATCAGGGTTGACAATAATCGAGGTTATGTCAATATGCATAATGCGGGGGGTGCAACCACTTCAATATCGAGGGCACCCCCTGTGGTGTTTTAATGGGGAAGACGATGCCACCCGTTGCGGGCGCAAGGGACCGGACTCACCTGCTTCTTTAGCAAAAGTTCTGTCCGAGTTGTTCAACGGAGAGGAAGAGGAGTTCATCCACATTAAACCATGGGACGGATTCTCCATGTACAACCCTCCAAGCTGGGTGAGTTGTACCCTTTTCACTCTCAACCTTCCCGCACTGTTCATCGTAGGTACTCACCTTGCCATTTCATGGCAGGAACTGCGAAAAGAGATAAAGGAGGTCAACAGCCCAGCTCCACAACCCGAGGACCCTAGCCGGGCCCTCGATCCCGGACTTGAAGAGGATCCGGACATATTCGTGGAGCTGATAGACATGCAATTCTAACAATTGAGCTGCAATGACGCCATGGTGGCCATAACGGCCGACTATCCGGGACTACTCCCAGTGTCACACGTAAGAAAAACCAAAGTCCCAACTCCCAAAAAAGGATCCCCTTTTATGCACTTCACCTACCGTACACGTATGGTATCTTACAGGGAAGGCCTTCGGGACGCCGTGCCGAACTTGCAGCAACTCGCCAACAAGAGGCACCGAAGCCGGGTAGGCAAAAAAGGAAGGCGGTCAGGACGGAGCCGCCAGCACTGAGGTATAACACAAAACCTCATTCCGTGGTCATCATTTTCCTTAAAATAGAACGAGATCTGTGTTTCCTAGAAAAAACGCCCGCCGGACTATATCCAGAGAGGCAGCCGATCACGCCTCGACCAGTCGGGCTCCAGGGCCGGACATAGAGGCGGAAGCTAACGCGAGGCAGACGCCGGATGTTCCTCCTACAAAGGATGCAGACAGACTATCCGCTACGAATTCCGAAGTGGAGAGCGCCATGAATCACAGGCGTCGCCGGGCCGTAGTCCGTGACGCTTGTTTCTCACCAGAGGCATTTGATGCCTTCAATTTTGGAGATGCGTACATCCGTGCTGCTCAAAATGGTCTAGACAGAGCCACGGATCAGTATGTAAGGGATATATAGGTAAGTAAATCTGACGATTATATGTATTAGTGGCCCCTGAGACTTGAAACAGTTGACACAACTGATTTAAGGACCATTTATTTGAGTAGGTTCTTACGGAGAAGAATTCCCAATTGTCTCAAGAGCTGGAAGAGTACAAGGCCCAGCTAGGGGCCGCTGTTGCCACGTTGAGGGAGTCCGAGAAGGGTCCCTCTAGTAACACCTGTTTCCCTTGCAAAGAAGACAGGTACCAGGTAGTATGCGGCATGTATGCAAATCTAACAATAGATGTTGCAGATGACCCCGGAGTGAGTCCAGAAGCCGTAGTGGTGAATGCGGCACGTACTAATCGACAGCTAAGTGCTGGTGAGCGCGTTCTTACGCGAGTCAGGCAGGAGAAAAACAATCTCCAAACGCCAATACCCGGCTAGGGAGGAACTGAAAGATGTCCGGACCAGCTGGCGGACTCCGTAAAGGAGAATAAGCGGCTTCGGCACGGCATTTTTAGTAAGTGCTTGAACGAAGTTTTAAAGGAGTTCGGCGACGAAGCCGACTAATAGAGTTGTGTTTGCGGGTATGCTGACGGGTCGTCCCGCAGAAGAGATGCCCGGGTCTTCGGGTGATCTTCTACCAGAGCTCTCACAACTGCAGGAGCAAGTTTGGCAGGTGATGCAGGGTGTTGCCCAAGCCTTGTGGCCATCCGCATCCCTACCAGGAGGCATGTGAGAGCTTGTTGAGAAGCTCGAGGGAGCACGGCGGCACTTCTGATTATGGAAGATATTAGCTTGCCGACAAGGTGCGAGGGAAGCCTAGGCTATGGTGAACACGCGATACACCAAAACGGACCCAAACCACATGGCCGAGGTCGGACCTGTGGGGCCTGATGGGAAGGAGATCACCGTCAGTTTAGTGTATGATCAAGTAGAATTAGCCGCAAAGTATTCACAATAGGATTGTAGGCTAGACAGCCTTTTGGATGGTATAGAAGAAGAATTGAATCAGTCTTAGTGACTGTGTACGTGTCATGGCATGAACACTTTATGAATATCATAAGTCCTCCTAGGGGTGAGTGTTTAAGTGATTTCGTTACATGCCGTCTGTTTCGTTGTAACTCCAACCCCGAATAGTCCTCGGTGGTGTGTTTGGTGATACTTGTCCTTTTATGAGCCGTCGAAAATCCTCCTGGATTCAGTATTAATAGTATAGAAAAACTTGGGTGGGGTATGCATGGAACACCAGGCGTGGGCTTGACATCAACGTGGAGCTTTGAATAAAGACTCCAATTGACCCTACCACATAGTGATGCGTATGTATATTTATTAATGTGTTCCTGTAAGGAATAAGAACATCTTGCATTCTCCAGGTCACTGATCCTGCTAGTGTCCGCGCTGTATAAAGGGCGCTCCTGCGCACTGTGTCTGTCGATCTAATGTGCATGATTACTGTATGCTAGACCTTGGCCCCGTCAACTGCTCAGGAAGATAAAGGGGTCCGACACAGTCTGTAAACATTTACGCCCAGATTTGCAAAAATTACAGGCACACTTGGGTGGGTTCCAGGTAGTTTTCAAATTAGGAATCAAAATCATCTAGTTCTGCTATCGCCGGACTTGCCTCCAATCACAAGTCGCGGTTAATGTCATATTATGCGCTATAGTGATCCGGAATATTAGCCCTTTAAAGAATCTTGGCTAGCTTTCGGGTCATAAGTACCACTCCACAGTGTCGAGGCTCTTGTGATATGACACGAGTGTCTCGGAGTACCCGAGGTGCCATTAGTGGGTTCTTGTAAGTATGTATGGTCTACCCGGGATAACAATTTTCGGCCGAGTAGAGAGTTAACGTTTCTGAAAGAGGTTTGCTCCGCTCCCCTTTAGTCTCGCGCGATCATCCGTTTTCAAAACACCCATGTAATAGATTAGACCGGAAGAATTAGGTAGCCCTAAAATACAGAGAGCTAGAGGTGAGCACAGAAATGTAGCGGATATAGTCACAAGAAGTTACAGTTCTAGATATATACGAATGCAACGGTTCTACCCGTATTCGTAAGCGAAAGGTAATGCTAGGCTATCTATTAGCGAAAGACCTTGGTCTCCGAGAGTCAATGACACTGATTTGTGCTTGCAGGACATAAAAGCACCCAGGAGATAGAATTAGTGATTCGTGCATGGTAAGACCTATATAGTGCTGAGGAGAGCGCCCCAGCGACTCGAATTTACCTATTGTGGGGAGAAAAGTGCGGATAGCCCTCTGCGACGCGGGTGTGCTCTCACATTGGCAATCTCCAAGAGAACTACAATGGTTTAGCCGTCTCGTCGTTTTAGGGCCGGGGATTTAGAAAAGACAAGGGAGGAAGAGAAAAAAGACAGCTATGTCAAAAAATTTGACGGTGCTGCACGGGAGGGTTATGGACAGTTCACTTGACAATGTATCAGTAACTACCTTGGGGCTGCATCACAGTGTCGTATTAGAATCTTCCGAATGTTTAATTAATACTGATGGGTGTTGTTGTGAATTCCCTTTCTTAATATGGTTGAGGGTTTTGAGGCTTTTCGATGGTCGATTTATCCAGCATCCCGAACCGGTACGCGTCACCGGCGATACCGTTAACTCAATTGTGATACATGTTATTATGCAAAGCCCACCGTAATGTATAGCTTTAACTTTTTACGGGCATCAATTCGCTTTATTTTACTTATCGTAATTGATATGGATATTAGAACATAGTGTCATTTGTGCGCTCTAAAATCATATATTCAAACTCCTATATAGCGTTTTCACAATTACTTTCATGGCATAATTTCATTCTGCTCTATTACAAGGTTTTTACTATTTTTAGGAATGGTAGTTGTATATTGTCTTCTTGCTGTGCCTAGCACTGTTAGTAATTTATCTTTTGCCGAGCTCGGAAAATATTCTCATGTGCCTGCCACGGCTATTTCGGGAACATTTAGAGACCTAATATTTTCTGGCGCAACATCCAACAAGATTATCTGATATAGATAACCTAGCACACCTATCATTCCTAGTTTAAAACATAGAAGGAAAGAAAAGTCTCGCTGCGCCTCATAACAGTATATTGGTCGATAGGCCTAGGCGTGACTCCACTCTACCTCCTGTGCCTCGCTCTCGACGAGGTGGTGTGACTCACCTGTAGGTGCCTGCTCAGCAGTCCCTACCTCCGTGTGTGTATGCCTCACCTTGGTAGATGCTCTGGTAAGGCAGCTTCTCCTCTGATCGTTGAATTACTCTCCATATGATTGCTACGTCTCTTTGAGACTATCCTGTCTAGTGTATAGAAAAAGTGTAGAGATTAGGAAGGAACTTACCTTTTCTTCTACAAGACTCCGCCTGCCACGTACCTCTCGCCCAGTTGTGCACTTCCTCCATTGAGTCTGTCGCTCGCAGAGCTGATTCTGCCGAGTGGTGACCGATCCAGGATGACACTTGCCAGAGCTTGACGTATTCCCTCCCGGTGCGAGGGGATAAAACATCTCTCCAACCAATATCTTGTTCGCAAATTCACTGCGAATGCTCTCTTTCTCACTAGGCACTAGTCGAATCAGAGTGGCGAAATCTCATGCCCATCTTACATTTCTTTCCAACTCGACCTCTATCGGATCTTTCCAGAAATCCCTAAGATTCATTCTCATCTCATACACATCGTACTTCTCAAAGCACCAGGTACCGCTCGGGAGGATAGTTTGGGGAGAGCTCTTCTTATATTATGTTTTGCTCATATTTGAGTAGTGTTCTTACTCCTGATAAGATGTTTTTTGATAGTTGAAATGTTAAGTTTTGGTTACGAATACTAGTGATATTGTGATCTTTCTCTTATATTTGCATTCCTTACTAACCTCTACTCTTTTTCTTCATCGAACCATACAAAAGTAGTGAAGTATGAGGCGTTATGTGATAATATACTTTTCCTCAATTATATATATGTGTGATCCTAAATGAAGATTAGACAAGGATGAAGAGTTCATTGCAATTAAGTAGTACTATTTGGTTGTTTTAGATCTCCTGAGTGTTTATCTCTCGTGTTTCAATTTTATTATTTGTATAGTGGTAATGTTGAATCTAACGTGTCAGTTGATTGTAGTATCGATCAGAATATCGTCTATCTAACATTCACCAGTCTCCAATGAAACCGTAGAGGCAGTGTTTCCATTATGGGGGATAATAATAAGTAGATGATGGGTCGAGTGCCTCTCATGTTTTAGGAGATTCGCCAGCTAATATATTACTCTAATGTATAGGCAGTATTGCTTCGTGAACGGCTGGTGTATGTATCTCTTCATATGTTTTTCTCTGTTTATTCGTTATGCGTTAGGCGCGTAACTATTTTAAAGTTTACAGAAAACTAATACTTTGTAGTGGTGTAGTTGCGGAGCTGCGCCCCTCGCGAAGCTCATACTGCCAAGGCCCAGCCGTTCGGCCTCACGCCGGCACTCTTCACTTACCTTGCTGGACTTCCCTTACAGCTATCGATGGGTTCAGCTCTAGTGAATTTAGCGCCCGCACAGTCTCACCGATCCTCCTGCGCGGCCGAGTCAACCTGGATGGATATTGCAGGTCTATCCAGATCCGTCCACCTAGTGGTCCTCCTCCCATCGCCCTCTCCAATGAAAACCATACAATAAACACATGCTGCTTTCAGTCCTCTCATTACCCAATCTTATCAACGGCACCCCACTCTCTCCTTCCAACCTAACTCCATGCCACCAATCTCTCCCGACTCCCATCCCATACCAAATATCTCAGCCCAATCCTCACGGACTTCCCCTCTCCAAATGATCCCTCTAGGTAGGGCAAGCATAATAAAAGCGCAAGCCTGTTACGCACAGTCGCCTGTCCCCCCTTCGCGTCCGCCCGCAATATCTCCTCTCTAAGCGGCCGTCCGCCGCTGCGTATAGGCCCCGCGTGGCGCCTACGGCCACCGCTCTGCATCGTAGCCGCCGCCGCCGCCCTGTGCGCGCGCGTCGCCGGAGCCCTCGTCGGAGCCCCGTCGCGCAGAAGCCTGGTGCCGCGCAACCCCTCGCATCTGCCTCGGCATGTTCGCTGTGTTGGCTCTTCTAAAAGCACCTTCTCCCATGGTTCCTTTTGCCTCATTCCGGCTTTTCCTGGCGGTTCTTTGTTTCGGTTGCCTCATATCTTTCGCTAAACCCTCTATAACATCTCAGTTTCATTGTTCTTTCCCGACCTGTCATCTCTCATACATACTGTGATTCTAACCGAATTACTCTTCACGACAGGCGGCGAACTGGTTTAACCTTAGCCTCTACTGCCTAGCTTTCCGTCCGATTTAGGCACTGTTCTTCGTAATTCCTGTGTCACGCTCGGTATATTCCGAGGAAACTGCCGGCTCGCCCTTCGTATTCCAGTGCAATACAAGATTTCCTCCGATCACGCTATCTCGTCTCTTCTGCTTTCCTCCCCTATTACGCTAATAAATAGTCCGGATAGATCATTACAAGTGAAATTCAAGCTGGCGTCTGGCAGGTCTTGCGGTTTCTCAGGAACTAATGACCTCAACCTACATTCCGAATAGCCTAATTCATCTCTCTTAAATAAGATTTTGCCGCTTCAGGGCAGGATACACAATCATTAGATAATAAATTAACTAAAGTAATTCCAACTTGCGTGGCTAAAGGTGCCGGCTGTGCGCTCTATATAGCTTCTCCTGCCTCTGCTGGTTGTTTTTAGTACCATGTTGATAGGTCATCTGGATATACGGCCGGAACCCTAGGTTTGTTTTTCTTCTTTCTTTGCAACCGGAGTTCTTAAGTTTTCTGGTTCGTTCGTCTTGTTCGAGTTTTACCTGTGCATTAGATGAGTACTTATTGTATGCTTGTTGTTTGTCTGCGATAGATCACCCGGATTGCGCCGCTTTTACTTCGAAACCCTAGGTCTCGCGGATCATCAGCAAGGCAAGTAACACTTTGATCATACCTTTTCTACAACCCATGTTTTATTGCATTAGATCAATCCTCTCACATTGCATGATTAGGATCTAATTAAATTGTGGGATGGGAAGTAGATGAGGTAGTACCTATTACCTGTATTATTATGAAACCTTTGGGAGTTACTTCTACGTTTGCTTATTATGCCATGCTATGCTAGTAGACGTGGATTGGGTGAGTGATATCCATGACAGATGTGAGTATTGTTAATTAATGGTTTATCTAAGGTGGCAACTTAAACACACATCTGGGTGGATTGAGGCACCTGGTCTATCAGGACTTGCCTGTTTTTTGGACCGCCACCCAGGCTCAAAGGGATCATAAGATCTTTCATGCTAGAAACTTCCGTGTGCAGCCACAAGCCATTATGGGCTCTGGCATAGTTGACTAAGTTGTGCGAACTCTTACAGTGGTAGACTAGCAGATGTAGGGGATGTAGGTGGTACGGTCTACCCGATCGTAAGGTGCTAGCGCTTCCGAAAGACTATGTCTCGGTCATCCGTTTCTCAAACACCATGTAGTGCGAGAACACGGAGGCGATCGAGTCTTGTGGGGAAAAGTGCGCAAACCTCTGCAGAGTGTACAAACTAATCATGATTAGCCGTGTCCCCGGTTATGGACAACTTGAGTATCTAGTACTTGAATATCATGTGAATCTCAACATGTTACTTCTAATTAATGTTGTTGGGTTTTAATTGTTCACTTAATTGGGATCGGAATGCTGTCAACCATTCTCGATGTTTCACAACCACCATGATAGTTAAATAAATTTATTCCTTTGCAGTAGGGAAAAACTGGCTTTACGCAAAACTGTAACCATAGAGCTTTCCACCAGCCATATATGCATATAGTATAGCTGTTTCATTCCATTACTCTCTATGTGTTACATTGCCAGCATATTCCATGTGCTGACCCGTTTTCGGGCTGCAACTTTCATGTTGCAGACTTTTCAGACGATGAGTAAGGTGCTTTTAGGTCGTGGTTCTATACTCAGTGATGCCGTTGGAGTTGATGGACCCATTTATCTTCCGAGTCTTCCGCTGTTATCGTTATTAGATGGCCTTAAGCCATATTTATTGTAATAAGTTCTCTTTGAGACAACGATGTAATAAGTGTGTGATTGCCACTCTGCTATAAATCCTTCGATGTACTGTGTGGTGTCAGCATTACTGATCCAGGGATGACACCGGAGCACAGTAGACTTGATCCATTCGGGTCGGGTCGCCACATTGACCATCTGAGGTCGGGTCGCTACAATCAACCTCAAGAGAAATTCTATCAACGTTTCTAGCCAAATCATCAACTTTAAGCAATTTCTCCTCAAGCAAAGCATTAAAATTCTTTTGTGAATTCATAAACTCTTTAACACTAGTCTCAAATTCAGAGGGCATCTTATTATAATTTCCATAAGATTTGTTGTAGGAATTACCCATAATTATTAGAAGGATTACTAGGATATGGCCTAGGATTAAAATTCCCTCTATAAGCGTTGTTACCAAAATTATTCCTACCAACAAAATTCACATCCATAGATTCATTGTTATTCTCAATCAAAGTAGACAAAGGCATATCATTAGGATCAGAAGAAACACTCTTAGTAGCAAATAATTTCATAAGTTCATCCATCTTTCCACTCAACACATTAATTTCTTCTATCGCATGCACTTTTTTAGAAGATCTTTCAGTATGCCATTGAGAATAATTAACCATAATATTATCTAGGAGTTTAGTAGCATCTCCTAAAGTGATTTCCATAAAAGTGCCTCCCGCGGCCGAATCTAAAAGATTTCTAGAAGCAAAATTCAATCCGGCATAAAATTTTTGTATAATCATCCACAAATTCAAACCATGAGTAGGGCAATTACGTATCATTAATTTCATTCTCTCCCAAGCTTGTGCAACATGTTCATGATCAAGTTGTTTAAAGTTCATAATATCGTTTCTAAGAGAGATGATCTTAGCGGGAGGAAAATACTTAGAGATAAAAGCATCTTTGCACTTGTTCCATGAAGCAATACCATTCTTAGGCAAAGACGAAAACCAAGCTTTAGCACGATCTCTAAGCGAAAACGGAAGTAGCTTCAATTTAACGACATCATTATTGACATCTTTTTTTCTTTTGCATATCACATAAATCAGCGAAGCTATTCAGATGAGTAGCGGCATCTTCACTAGGAAGGCCGGCGAATTGATCTTTCATAACAAGATTCAACAAAGCAGTATTAATTTCACAAGATTCAACATCGGTAAGAGGAGAAATCAGAGTGCTAAGGAAATCATTATTATTGGTATTGGTGAAGTCACACAATTTAGTATTATCTTGATCCATCGCAACAAACAAGCAATCTAACACACGAGCAAACAAGAGGCAAACGGGCAAAAAGAGGAAAATAGAAAGGGAGGATAGAGAGAAAGAGGGTGAATAAAACGGCAAGGGTGAATTGGGGGGGAGAGGAAAACGAGAGGCAAATGGCAAATAATGTAATGCGAGAGATAGGGATTGTGATGGGTACTTGGTATGTTGACTTTTTGCGTAGACTCCCCGGCAACGGCGCAAATCCTTCTTGCTACGTCTTGAGCTTGCGTTGGTTTTCCCCGAAGAGGAAGGGATGATGCAGCAGAGTAGCGTAAGTATTTCCCTCAGTTTTTGAGAACCAAGGTATCAATCCAGTAGGAGGCCACGCTCAAGTCCCTCGTACCTGCACAAAATGATAGCTACTCGCAACCAACGCGATTAGGGGTTGTCAATCCCTTCACGGTCACTTACGAGAGTGAGATCTGATAGATATAATATTTTTGGTATTTTTGATATAAAGATGCAAAGTAAAAGTAAAAGGCAAAGTAAAACAAAAAGCAAGATTAAAGTGATGGAGATTGATATGATGAGAATAGACCCGGGGGCCATAGGTTTCACTAGTGGCTTCTCTCAAGAGCATAAGTATTCTACGGTGGGTGAACAAATTACTGTTGAGCAATTGACAGAATTGAGCATAGTTATGAGAATATCTAGGCATGATCATGTATATAGGCATCACGTCCATGACAAGTAGACCGAAACGATTCTGCATCTACTACTATTACTCCACTCATCGATCGTTATCCAGCATGCATCTAGAGTATTAAGTTAAAACCAGAGTAACGCCTTAAGCAAGATGACATGATGTAGAGAGTTAAATTCATGCAATATGAAATAAACCCCATCTTGTTATCCTCGATGGCAACGATGCAATACGTGCCTTGCTGCCCCTTCTGTCACTGGGTAAGGACATCGCAAGATCGAACCCAAAGCTAAGCACTTCTCCCATGGCAAGAACTACCAATCTAGTTGGCCAAACCAAACGGATAATTCGAAGAGACTTACAAAGATAACCAATCATGCATAAAAGAATTCAGAGAAGATTCAAATATTATTCATAGATAGACTTGATCATAAACCCACAATTCATCGGTCTCAACAAACACACCGCAAAAAGAAGATTACATCGAATAGATCTCCACAAGAGAGGGGGAGAACTTTGTATTGAGATTCAAAGAGAGAGAAGAAGCCATCTAGCTACTAACTATGGACCCGAAGGTCTGAGGTAAACTACTCACACTTCATCGGAGGGGCTAGGATGATGTAGAAGCCCTCCGTGATGACGGCCCTCTTCCGGCGGAGCTCCGGAACAGGCCCCAAGATGGGATCTCGTGGATACAGAAAGTTGCGGCGGTGGAATTAGGTTTTTGGCTTCCTGTTCTGATCGTTTGGGGGTACGTAGGTATATATAGGAGGAAGGAGTACGTCGGTGGAGCACCGAGGGGCCCACGAGGCAGGGGGCGCGCCCCACCCTCGTGACCTCCTCTTTGACTCCCTGGAGTAGGGTCCAAGTCTCCTGGATCACGTTCGGTGAGAAAATCACATTCACGAAGATTTTATTCCGTTTGGACTCCGTTTGATATTCTGTTTCTCCGAAACACTGAAATAGGCAAAAAACAGCAATTCTGGGCTGGGCCTCCGGTTAATAGGTTAGTCCCAAAAATAATATAAAAGTGGAAAATAAAGCCCAATATAGTCCAAAACAGTAGATAATATAGCATGGAGCAATCAAAAATTATAGATACGTTGGAGACGTATCAGATGCTACGGGAATCACAAACTTCAACACAAGTATTTCTCAAATTCACAACTAACTCAACTAGCATGACTCTAATATCACCATCTCCATATCTCAAAACAATCATCAGTATCAAACTTCTCTTAGTATTCAATGCACTTATATGAAAGTTTTTATTATACCCTCTTGGATGCCCATCATATTAGGACTAGTTTCATAACCAAAGCAAACTACCATGCTGTTTAGACTCTCAAAATAATATAAGTGAAGCAAGAGTTCATCTATTTCTATAAAAAAACCACCGTGCTCTAAAAGATATAAGTGAAGCACTAGAGCAAATGACAAACTACTCCGAAAGATATAAGTGAAGATCAATGAGTAGTCGAATAATTATGCAACTATGTGAAGACTCTCTAACATTTAATAATTTCAGATCTTGGTATTTTATTCAAACAGCAAGCAAATAAAAAAAAATGACGCTCCAAGCAAAACACATATCATGTGGTGAATAAAAATATAGCTCCAAGTAAAGTTACCGATGAACGAAGACGAAAGAGGGGATGCCTTCCGGGGCATCCCCAAGCTTAGGCTTTGGTTGTCCTTGAATATTACCTTGGGGTGCCTTGGGATCCCCATTAGGCGGGTCTCCGGACAGCCAGACTATATCCTTTGGCCGGACTATTGGACTATGAAGATACAAGATTGAAGACTTCGTCTCGTGTCCGGATGGGACTCTACTTGGCGTGGAAGGCAAGCTAGGCAATACGGATATGTATATCTCCTCCTTTGTAACCGACCTTATGTAACCCTAGCCCCATCCGGTGTCTATATAAACTGGAGGGTTTTAGTCCGTAGGACAACATACAATCATATCATAGGCTAGCTTCTAGGGTTTAGCCTCTCTGATCTCGTGGTAGATCAACTCTTGGTATACTCATATCATCAAGAACAATCAAGCAGGACGTAGAGTTTTACCTCCATCAAGAGGGCCCGAACCTGGGTAAACATCGTGTCCCCTGCCTCCTGTTACCATCCGCATTAGACGCACAGTTCGGGACCCCCTATCCGAGATCCGCCGGTTTTGACACCGACATTGGTGCTTACATTGAGAGTTCCACTATGTCGTCACCATAAGGCTTGATGGCTCCTTCGATCATCGCTAGCGATGCGGTCCAGGGTGAGGCTTTCCTCCCCGGACAGATCTTCATATTCGGCGGCTTTGCACTGCGGGCCAATTCGCTTGGCCATCTGGAGCAGATTGAGAGCTACGCCCCTGGCCATCAGGTCAGATTTGGAAACTTGAACTACACCCGATATCCGCGGAGACTTGATCTTCGACGGATTCGAGCCCATGCCGGACGCGCCGCGCAGTCACGACGAGCAAGACGTAACTCTCCGTCGGACAGTGTTCGGGAGATCGCATCCGCAGCTACTCCGGCCTCTCCGGAGCAAGTCGCGCCATCCGAGAGCGGAGGGATGGACCCCGCCATGGAGGCCGCACTCTCAGTGGCGATAGAGCCGGATACTGACTTCACCCCTACGAGAGCCATGTCGCCGAACCACTGGATTTATCCCCGGCCACGGACTCCGAGCCGCCTACATCTGTGCCTGTCAAACCGACGGGCACCGATCATGGAGTTCACCTCCGCGGATATCTTTCAGCACTCACCTTTCGGAGATGTGCTAAATTCATTAAGGTCTCTCTCCCTGTCAGGAGAACCCTGGCCGAACTATGTCCGGCTAGAATGGGATGCGGACGACGAAGAAATTCGCTGCCCACCCACCACCCACTTAGTAGCCACTGTCGACGACTTAACCGACATGCTCGACTTCGACTCCGAAGACATCAACGGTATGGACGACGATGCAGGAGACGAACCGGAACCACCGCCCACAGGGCGCTGGACCGCTACTTCATCACATGACGTATACATGGTGGACACCCCCAAAGAAGCCAATGGCGATGAGACAGCGGAGGATGACACCTCCAAGAAGCAACCCAAGCGCCGACGTCAGCGGCGCCGCTCTAAGTCCCGCCATAGCAAGAACAACGATAATAATAGTCCACGCGACTCTGGAAGAGACGACAACTGCACCACCCCGGTGGCAGAACACGATCAAGATGCAAACTGCAAACATAGTACGGATCCGACGTCCGAACACGATGACGCCAAAGATAAGCCTCATCAATCCCCGTCTAGGGAAGAAAACAGTCCGGACGAAGATGCACCCATCATCCCGGAAACACACTTGGAGCAAGAGAACCTCCGCAGAAGGCTTATGCCACAGCGAGAAGCCTGAAGAAACAGAAGCAAAGGCTCAAGGTCGCACAAGATACGCTCAACAACAAGTGGAACAAAGTAACAAAGTATGGTGGAAGTTACCATCCAAATAGCTATCCAAAGCGCAAGCTATTACCGGAATTCGACGATGAGGCCTTAGAGCCCATACAGCCGAAAAGTGATACGGCCAACCGGCCGGATCCACCACCCTGTGAACGCGATAGAGCGGCTAACAAAGTCACGCATAAGTCAACACACGATCTACGTGAGAACTTGCGTCAAAAATCCGGCGCGACCAGATCTATCTATGGATCTAGGAAGCGCGCTACGGTACACAACCAACACCGAATACTACAACCGTCCGAACACCATGGCGCATCCCAATACAGGGGTGCCGCACACCCCTTATGTTTCACTGATGAGGTGCTGGATCACGAATTCCCAGAGGGATTCAACCGGTGAACATAGAGGCGTACGACAGAACCACAGACACTGGAGTCTGGATAGAGGACTTCATCCTCCACATCCATATGGCTCATGGAGATGATCTCCATGCCATTAAATACTTGCCCCTCAAACTTAAAGGGCCAGCTAGGCACTAGCTGAAAAGTCTCCCCAAAAACTCAATTGGAAGTTGGGAGGAGCTCGAGGACGCTTTTTGGGCCAATTTTCAAGGGACTTATGTCCGACCTCCGGAAGCAGACGATTTAAGTCATATAATACAACAGTCCGAAGAGTCCGCCCGAAAGCTTTGGAACAGGTTCCTCACCAAGAATAACCAAACTGTCGACTGTCCGGACGCCGAAGCCTTAGCAGCTTTCAAACACAGCGTCCGAGACGAATGGCTCGCCAGACACCTCGGTCAAGAAAAACCGAGAACAATGGCAGCCCTAACAAGCCTCATGAACCGCTTTTGTGCGGGTGAGGACAGCTGGTTGGCCCGTAGCAGTACCAGCGACCCAAGCACATCCGAAGTCAGGGATGGCAATGGTAAACGACGATGCAACAAAAACAAGTGTCAAAATAAAGAAGGTAGCCCAGATAACACGGTGGTAAACACCGGATTCAGGGGCCCTCGACCAGGTCAGCGGAAAAAGCCTTTCAAAGGCAGCAGAGAAAGACAATCTGGCCTAAACAAAATTCTTGACAAACTCTGTTAGATTTACGGCACCCCAGACAAACCTGCAAATCATACCCACAGAGAATGTTGGGTCTTCAAGCAGGCCGGTAAGCTAAACGCCGAACAGAAAGGGGAAGAGACACCAAGCGAAGACGAGGATAAACCTCGCCAGCAAAGCGCCGGAGGACAGAAAAAGTTCCCACCAGTGGTTAAAACAGTAAAACGATCTCTGCATTGACAAGACGTGTCAAGAAACTACCTCGCGTTATGTGTGGGGCTGGTTAAAGAAAAACGGTCCAAATAATGACCGGGCCGTGGCGTGATGTCATGCTGTCAAAACATGTCAGCAGATTAGATTTGTGGAAATATTATTCTCTCTACGGTGGTATGTGAAACTTATTTTGCAGGGTCGGACACTATCCTTGTATTCAAACTCTTCTGTGGTGTATTCAGAGGAGGAACCCGCCTTGCAATGTCGAAGACAACACTGCGCGTCGGAGTCATCGTCATTGAAGGCTGGTTCAGGGGCTACTGAGGGAGTCCTGGATTAAGGGGTCTCCGGACAGCCGGACTATATCCTTTGGACGGTCTGTTGGACTATGAAGATACAGGATTGAAGACTTCGTCCCGTGTCCGGATGGGACTCTACTTGGCGTGGAAGGCAAGCTAGGCAATACGGATATGTATATCTCCTCATTTGTAACCGACCTTGTGTAACCCTAGCCCCCTCCGGTGTCTATATAAACCGGAGGGTTTTAGTCCGTAGGACAACATACAATCATACCATAGGCAAGCTTCTAGGGTTTAGCCTCTCTGATCTCGTGGTAGATCAACTCTTGTAATACTCATATCATCAAGAACAATCAAGCAGGACGTAGGGTATTACCTCCATCAAGAGGGCCTGAACCTGGGTAAACATCGTGTCCCCTACCTCCTGTTACCATCCGCCTTAGACGCACAGTTCGGGACCCCCTACCCGAGATCTGCCGGTTTTGACACCGACAAGGTGCCTTGGGCATCCCCAAACTTAGGCTCTTGCCACTTGAGGGAGTCCTGGATTAGGGGGTGTCGGGATGGCCGGACTATACCTTCAGCCGGACTCCTGGACTATGAAGATACAAGATTGAAGACTTCGTCCCGTGTCCGGAAGGGACTTTCCTTAGCGTGGAAGGCAAGCTTGGCGATACGGATATGCAGATCTCCTACCATTGTAACTGACTTTGTGTAACCCTAACCCTCTCCGGTGTCTATATAAACCGGAGGGTTTTAGTCCGTAGGACAACATACACAACAACAATCATACCATAGGCTAGCTTCTAGGGTTTAGCCTCTCCGATCTCGTGGTAGATCTACTCTTGTACTACCCATATCATCAATATTAATCAAGCAGGACGTAGGGTTTTACCTCCATCGAGAGGGCCCGAACCTGGGTAAAACTTCGTGTCCCTTGCCTCCTGTTACCATCCGGCCTAGACGCACAGTTCGGGACCCCCTACCCGAGATCCGCCGGTTTTGACACCGACATTGGTGCTTTCATTGAGAGTTCCTCTGTGTCGTCGCCATCAGGAAGGATGCCTCGCCCCGTCTTTAAAGACGGCACCGTTGCTAAGGGAGCTTTGGCTGTCGGCCAAACCCTCCGGCTAGGTGGTTTTCTTATGACCGCCTGTTCGGCTTCTGCGCCGACGATGACCTCTCGAGCCATCGAAAACAATCTTCATGTCAGCTCGGAACTCGCCGAGCAGTTAGATCCAATGGAGCTCTCCTCCATAAACGAGCTCTTGGATCGCTTCGCCGCCCTGGGAGTCGCTACGGATTACGACCAGATTGGGCCTAAACCCGATCTGAGAGAGATTAACTCTCCCCAAGTCACCCATCACGTTGCCATGGTAGAGGGACATCGCGGCGACCTTTCATCTATCTTAAGGACTCGTTGTCCGGATTCCCGATCCCTCCAAGCCGGATACCCGCGGAGGGGAGGATATCACTCAAGACCTGAACTTAGAGTCAGGCAACGGGCTGGATTCATTGGACAAACATCCAGGAATCCAATTTTTCGAGTTCGGAAATTCCTCGATTCCACTGAGCCTCAGATGGGGTGAGGCTTTCGGATTTAGTTCCACCCACCACCCAAACATAAGCGATCTATCCCAAAATCAGGCAAGAGCCCGATTGAACAGTACATCATTACTGGGCCAGATTCCTCCTGGTTAAGAACAGGCTAAGGGACTGCCGCGAGGAAGACGCAATCTCAATCTTCTGCAATAATTGCACGGACAAGGGAATACTCAACGCCATAAGTCGCCGTGATATTACACTTCGCTGACTTGGCGTCCATTGTACGAAAGTACTGTGCGATGGAAAGCGCCTGGAAAACCGAAATAAAATTTTGGGACAATCTGGCCCTGAATACAAACCCAGTCCGAAATAAAAGGGTGCATCATCACCAGACACCCGGGTCAAGCACTAAAAAGCAAAAACCCTCTACAGGGCATGGAACCGTACTGGAAGGATGGCTTAATGGACCCTGTAAAATTCACAGTACAGAGGACGCCACACCAACTCACAGCCTCAGAGCATGTTGGATACTCCGGCAGGTGGCCAAAATTGGCGAAAATCTCCTAATTCCGGAGGCCACAGAAAGCCACCCCAGAGACACCAATACGGTATTAACAGTCTTCGAGACTTTCGCATCAAATAATATGCGAAAAAGGACACTCCGCAGCCTTGCCGAAGTCTACCAAGTAGCAACAATAAACCCATGGAGTGACACGGCTATTACCTTTAACGCCAGTGATGAACCTAAATTCCGAACAGCCCGAGCACCAGCCGCATTGGTCCTCAGTCCAATAGTGGACGGCTTTCGTCTTACCAAGGTACTCATGGACGGCGGCAGCGGATTGAACCTCATTTATGAGGAAACCCTTCAAAAAATGGAAATAGACTGGAACCGCATTGAGCGAAGCAGCACAACCTTTAGAGGAATAATCCCCAGTCGGGAAGCGTGCTGTACAGGAAAAATCACACTAGATGTGGTGTTCGGCACGCCGGATAATTACAGGTCCGAAGAGGTCACGTTCCAGTGTGGCTCCGTTCAGCAGCGGTTATCACGCTCTGCTAGGGCGGGAAGCGTTTAATCTTCCAAGCAATACCCCATTACGGGTACATGAAGCTCAAGATGCCCGGGCCTAACGGGATCATCACTCTCGCTAGTGATCCGGACATAGCACTCCGCGCCGAAAACAAGACAGCCGCACTGGCCCTCGAGGCACTATCCGAAGCCCTAGCGGCTGAGGAACTGACTGCGCTGCGCTCTACGGTGAATAGGGACGATGTGGTACTCGACAAAAGATCCAAGTCCACCTCCTTTAAACCGGCGGACGAAATAGTCAAATTCCAAGTCCATCCAACGGACCCCAATAAAACAGCTTCCATCGGGGCACAGTTAAACCCTGATGTAGATGCCGCACTGCGAGAGTTCCTACGAGAGAACTGGGACATTTTCGCCTGGCACCCTTCAGACATGCCAGGAATCCCACGCAGGCTGGCCGAGCACAGCTTAAATATCCAAACAGGATTCAAACCTGTCAAACAGGCTCTTCGGCGTTTTTCCGAACCTAAGAGACAGGCCATGGGAGAGGAGCTAGCAAAGCTATTGGAGGCCGGATTCATCAGAGATATAAAACATCCGGACTGGCTAGCAAACCTGGTGATGGTACCAAAGAAGGACAAATCCTGGCGCCTGTGTGTTGATTTTAAAGACCTTAACAAGGCTTGCCCAAAGGATCCCTTCCCCCTCCCCCGCATCGATCAAATTATCGACGCTACCGCAGGACACGATTCGTTGTGTTTCCTCGACGCATATTCCGGCTACCATCAAATCAAGATGGCAGAACCAGACCAAGCCGCAACGGCATTTATCACACCATACGGCCCATTCTGCTTCAACACGATGCCCTTCGGGCTCAAAAACGCCGGCGCAACATATCAGCGCATGATTCAGACATGTCTGGCAAACCAGATCGGCAAAACAGTGGAGGCATATGTAGATGATGTGGTCGTCAAAACAAGACATGTTGAATCTCTAGTAGACGACTTGAGGCTCACATTTGATAACCTCCGAACATACGACATCAAGCTCAACCCGGAAAAATGCGTTTTCGGCGTTCCAGCCGGAAAGCTCTTGGGCTTCATTGTATCCGGTAGAGGAATTGAAGCAAATCCAGCCAAGATCCGAGCTCTGTCGCAACTGGATATCCCAAAGGACCTCAAACAAATACAAAAGTTAACCGGATGCGTGGCGGCTCTAAGCCGCTTTATCTCCCGCTTGGGAGAAAAGGCCCTACCCCTTTACCGCCTCCTTCGGCGCACCGAACACTTCAAATGGACGGATGCAGCCACGGTCGGACTCGACGAAATAAAAGCCATACTGGCAACAAACCCAGTCCTGGCCGCGCCAAACATTGGCGAACCAATGCTATTATACATTGCAGCAACACATCAGGTTGTAAGCGCAGTGCTCGTCGTCGAACGAGAAGCGGACGGACACAAATTCCCCCTTCAAAAGCCGGTCTATTATGTGTCCACTGTCCTCACTCCCTGCAAATCACGGTACCCGCATTATCAAAAGATTGCGTACGCGGTATTCATGGCATCCCGGAAGCTACGACACTACTTTCAAGAGTGTTCAATAACAGTAGCCTCGG
>NC_053028.1:68074315-68090051 GCF_003073215.2 Triticum urartu | reverse complement strand
ATGAGACATCGCAAGCCCGAGAATTATTATAAGGATGTTCTGAAGGGTGCCTGCCTTATGGCAGATGAATGTTCTAGGGATGTAATTTTTGAGTAAAACTCGCTCGTTTTGTCCTGTGCGCTGAAAACTTGTTCATATGCGCTAAGCAATGCTGTTAGAATTTAAAATATTACCTTCTGTGCGGCTGTTTATCAATTCTGAGAGATGGCGAGTCATCGGCTTCTGCCCCCGTGCCGCTAGTGCTGGGGTGTTCGGGGATAAACCTGAGCGCTCTTTTTCCCATGTTTGGGTCCTTCGAGGGAGGCGCTCAGCCCACACGAACAAGGCAATCGGACTATAATGCGTGAACACTCTCACTTAGCCATAGAATTCTATAATTTTAAATTTCGGCGAAGCCCCTGGTATTCGGAAGACCGAGTTCGGGGCGCTATCCACGCCTTGGCCGGACAGAGCCGGCTCCTCGCTCTAAGCGGCATAAGTCTTTAGGGACTCGAAAAACCTCTCGAACAGCGACCAGCTCTCGCTTCATCATGACAGTCAGTTTTAGCTTTCTCCACTGAGGTGCTCGACCCAGCTCAACTGGGGCACAATCGCAGTGGTTCTCCTAGTGCTACCTTAGCCGATATAGCGGAACGTAAGGCACCAAAACATAGGAGCCGGGCAAACCCAACTATTGACCCAAGACATGATTCGGAGCCGATGCATATAATGCTATAAGTTCGGGGTGCCGCACTTGTTAAAGTGTTCGGACTTCTCACACCATATTGAGGGGTACTAAAGCCCCTGGCGTATTTTGGCCGTACCAAAGTGTACGGGTGCAACATGTCGTTAAGGAACATATATAAAAAAGAGTAATGCAAAAATAGACAAAAGCTATGCATTGTTTATTAAAGAGGGCTGCGATCAAAGCATAACAATACAAATAATGCCATAAGCAAAAGGTTAGGCTATTTAACGTGTCTGTTCCAGGGGCAAGCTGCGGAATAGTATGCGAAACAGGTATACTGCTCGTGATGGAGACCACCTGGGAGTTCCGTAATGCGGCGTGGCTTGTCTGCTTCCCTGGTTCTTGCATCATTTGTTCGGCAATTGAACTGCCGAACGGGCCTTCTGAAGAGTGGAGTCCTGAAAGTAAGAGAAAATTAAAAAATCGGCAGCCCCTGGTGCGGTTTAAGCCGTGTTTCGGGCGTGCCGTGATGGTGCCCCTCCCCCTGTACCCATGGTATTTCTAGAGCGTAGTTATGTACGCGAAGTACTGGTATCGCATTTTTGCAAGGGCTGGGGTTGGGGCCGCATTTCTACGCCTGCTCGGGTCGTTCTAGGCGGTCTTGTTGTAGGTTACTCTGGGCGCGCTTGACGGTGTCCGGTCGTTTAATGGCCAGACTGGAGAACTGCCTGGAGAGGCTGCTTTGTACTTCTGCTGCAAGGGCCGCCATGTGCTCCTTCGTTCAAAGGGAGCGTTCGGTGTTTCCATTGACCGTAATTACTCCTCGAGGGCCTGGCATCTTGAGCTTAAGGTATGCGTAGTGCGGTACCGCATTGAACTTGGCGAATGCGGTTCGCCCGAGCAGTGCGTGAAATGGGACTATGTCGAAGATTAACTCCTCGCTTCGAAATTATCCGGAGATCCGAAGACCACTTCAAGTGTGACTGAGCCTGTACAGTTGGCCTCTACACCTGGTATTACGCCTTTAAAGGTCGTTTTGGTGGGCTTAATCCTCGAGGGATCTATGCCCATTTTCCGCACTGTATCCTGGTAAAGCAGGTTCAGGCTGCTGCCGCCGTCCATAAGGACTCTAGTGAGATGAAATCCGTTCAATAATTGGGTCTAGAACCAATGCGGCGAATCCGCCATGACGATGCTAGTGGGATGGTCCCTTCGATCAAAGGTGATCGGGCAGGAGGACCATGGGTTGAACTTTGGGGCGACTGGCTCTACCGCGTATACGTCCCTTAACGCGCGCTTCCGCTCCCTTTTGGGGACGTGGGTTGCGTATATCATGTTCACCGTCCACACTTGTGGGGGAAACCCTTCTGTCCACTGTTGTTCGGCGGCCGGGGCTCCTCGTCGTCATTGCTATGCAGCCCCTTGTCTTCATTTTCGGCGTTTAACTTGCCTGCCTGCTTGAACACCCAACAATCCCTGTTGG
Source organism: Triticum urartu (assembly GCF_003073215.2). Lineage (NCBI taxonomy): Eukaryota > Viridiplantae > Streptophyta > Magnoliopsida > Poales > Poaceae > Triticum > Triticum urartu. Next base: position 68,087,901 of record NC_053028.1, on the reverse strand, counting down.
TGTGATTGGCCGGCTTTTCGGGGGTGCCATGTATCTGGCACAAGCGGTCGAGTATTCGGTCCAAACTGGACGGGCCCCTAGGATTCCTTTTGAATGGCTTTTTCCGCTGACCGGATTTAGAGCCTCTGAATCCGGCATTAACTGCCGTATCCTCAGCATTGTCGCCGTTAATGCGGCGCTTCTGCTTGTTGCGACGCGACCTGCCACTACTGTCCCTGGTATCCGAATTACCAGGGTTCTTGGTCATATTGTTGCTACGAGCAAGCCAGCTGTCTTCTCCCGCGCAAAAGCGGGTCATGAGTGTCATGAGTGCTGCCATAGATTTCGGCTTTTCCTGTCCAAGGTGCCGGGCAAGCCACTCGTCACGGATATTGTGCTTGAAGGCTGCTAGGGCCTCAGCGTCCGGACAGTCGACTATTTGATTTTTCTTTGTTAGGAACCGTGTCCAGAATTGCCTGGCCGATTCCTCTGGCTGCTGAATTACGTGACTTAGGTCATCGGCGTCTGGGGGTCGCACATAAGTGCCCTGGAAATTGTCGAGGAATGCGGCTTCCAGGTCCTCCCAACAATGATTGATCCTGTTGGCAAGCTGTTAAGCCAATGTTGAGCTGGTCCTTTAAGCTTGAGTGGGAGGGATTTGATGGCGTGGAAATCATCGCCGCGGGCCATGTGGATATGAAGGAGATAGTTCTCGATCCATACCGCAGGATCTGTTGTGCCATCATATGATTCGATATTTACGGGTTTGAAAACCTCGGGGATTTGATGATCCATTATTTCGTCTGTGAAGCATAGTGGGGGTGCGGCACCTCTGTACTGGGCTATATCATGACGTAGCTCCAATGAGCCTTATCTACTGTGTTCGGCCCTGCGGAATTTGTGGCCGGCGTGACGGTTACCGTCTTGAGCCGTGGGGCGCCCCCGTGATCCGTAGATCGATCTTGTTTGCCTTGCCTTGTCCTCCAACATATCTCGTAAGTCCGGCGCATATTCCCGTGCCTTGGTACAGAGTGCGGCTTGAGTGGAGGGCCAAGAGGCCTCTCTGTCATGGCCACGAGGTGGCCGGTCGGCCGCATCAAGTGCTTCCTCCTCTAATCGAGGTAGCAACCTGCGCTTTGGGTAGCTCTTGGAGGGGCGTTCGAGTTTATGCTCTTCGGCCGCAAGGACTTCAGTCCATCTGTCGACTAGCAAATCTTGATCAGCTCTAAGCTGTTGCTGTTTTTTCTTGAGGCTTCTTGTTGTGGCCATAAGCCTGCATTGAAAACGCCCTTGCTCGACAGGATCCTCTGGCACGACCAATTCGTCGTCGTCGAGGCTTGCCTCGTCTTCGGAGGGAGGCATATAATTATCGTCCTCGACCTCTCTGTCTGCCGCTCTCTCATGAGGGCTGGTTTCTCCATCCTCCTGTGCTAAATCTTGCTGGAGGGGGTTTTCTTCGGCACTTTCCGGAGTATTATTATCTCCCATGCTAGAATCACCGTATTTGTTTTGGCGGGATTTTGAGCGGCGCCGCTGACGCCGGCGCTTAGGCTGTTTCTTGGAGGGGTCATCCTCCGCTGTTCCATCGCCATCTCCTTCTTTTGGGGTGTCCACCATGTATATGTCATATGACGAGGTGGCTTTCCAGGGCCTGATAGGCGCTGGTTCTTCATCGTCTCCTTCATCGGCGTCCATACCGTCGATGTCTTCGGAGTCGAAGTCGAGCATGTCGGTTAAGTCGTCGACAGTGGCTACAAAGTGGGTGGTGGCTTTGAATTTCTTCATCGTCCGAATCCCAACCTTGCTGACCGTAGTCCGGCCAGGGCTCTCCTGATAAAGAGAGAGACTTTAGTGTCTTCAGAATATCGCCGAAAGGCGAGTGCTGAAAGATGTCGGCAGTAAACTCCATGATGGCGCCCAATCGGATTCGATCGGCAGGGGCGCGGAGGGTTCGGAGTCCGGAGAGGAGTCCGGCTCCTTGGAGTCACGAGTCTCGCAGAGTGCGGGGCTGGTGTTCGGCTCGATCGCCGTTGGGATCGCAGCCCCCGAGGCGGCGTCCAACCACCCATCCTCGATCGGCGCAGTTGGCTCCGAATTAAGGGTCAAAGCCGATGCGGGTGCGGCCTCCAGGGCACTGTCGGCAGAGCTAGATCATGCTCGTCGTGACAGTGCGGCGCACTCGGCAGTGGCTCGAATCCGTCGAAGATCAAGTCCCCGCGGATGTCAGCCGTGTAGTTTAAACTTCCAAATCTGACCTGACGGCCAGGGGCATAGCTTTCGATCTGCTCCAGATGGCCAAGTGAATTGGCCCGCAGTGCGAAGCCGCCGAAGACGAAGATCTGTCCGGGGAGGAAGGTCTCACCCTGGACTGCATCGCCATTGATGATCGTAGGAGCCATCAGCCTGACGGCGACGACACAGAGGAACTCTCAATGAAAGCACCAATGTCGGTGTCAAAACCGGCGGATCTCGGGTAGGGGGTCCCGAACTGTGCGTCTAGGCCGGATGGTAACAGGAGGCAAGGGACACGAAGTTTTACCCAGGTTCGGCCCTCTCGATGGAGGTAAAACCCTACGTCCTGCTTGATTAATATTGATGATATGGGTAGTACAAGAGTAGATCTACCACGAGATCGGAGAGGCTAAACCCTAGAAGCTAGCCTATGGTATGATTGTTGTTCTGTATGTTGTCCTATGGACTAAAACCCTCCGGTTTATATAGACACCGGAGAGGGTTAGGGTTACACAAAGTCGGTTACAATGGTAGGAGATCTACATATCCGTATCGCCAAGCTTGCCTTCCACGCCAAGGAAAGTCCCTTCCGGACACGGGACGAAGTCTTCAATCTTGTATCTTCATAGTCCAGGAGTCCGGCTGAAGGTATAGTCCGGCCCCGGACACCCCCTAATCCAGGACTCCCTCAGCGGCGGAGCTCACAGAGAGGCTAACGGTGGACTCGACAGGCGCGGGGACGCGTTGGTTGTCGTGAATCGACGGTGAGGTAGCCGGCGGTCGGAGGTTGAGGATGAGCTCGGGGATGACGCTCCAGGCCTCCCGCGATCGAATGGGTTGGTGAAGACGACGCAGCAGGCGAAGGCGGTCCTCTAGACGCGTCGGCAAGGCTATGGGGAGGCAGTGGCTGCGGTGGTGGCGAGCGGCGGCGACGGGCGCGTTCGGCTGGACGCGCATGAGAGAGACAGAGGAGGGAAGGCGCTCGAGGGAGAGAGAGGGAGAGGTGCGGGGGGTCGTGGCATCTCCAGGGACGTCCACAGGGAGGCGGCAAGCAGGAGGTGGCCGGACGTGCGCCGGCATGCGTCGGCCACGCGCTCGGCGTCCTCCTAGCGCGGTGGAGACGATGACTGGCAGGGCCAGCTGGCTGGGCCGGCTAGCTGGGCCGTACCATGCCAGGCCTCAAGTAAGTGGCCCACGTAAGTTTCCCTTTTTTCTATTTCTGACATTTGTTTTTGATTTAAAATAAATACTAGAACAATTCTAAAAGTGTTGGGATTCCTTATGACCACTAGTTATAATATACCAGAGGCCCTCACCAATTTCCAACATTTTTGGAACCTTTAAAATATTTATATTATTTTAAACAACTCCAATTCAAAAACATATGGGTTCATTCAAAAATCCAAAATGTTTAGCAAAAATGTGCATCACCTCTAGTTGTTGTTTGCAACATTTTCCAAAGACCATGAACATTTTTGAAGAACATTTTGGGTTCATTGAAATTCCATTTTTAATTTGAAATCTATTTGAATTTGCTTTGGTGCTAGGGTTTGAAACATTCCCCATTTCAATTTCATTTGAAACTTTAAACATGATGCTCAAAGCAAGCCTAGATCATACCAGAACTAGGGATGTGACAACTCGCCCCCACTCAAAAGAATCTCGTCCCGAGATTCAGGAGTTGGCGGAAAGAAAGCGGGGTACTCAAGTCGAAGATGATCTTCTCGCTCCCAAGTAGCTTCTCTCTCGGAATGATGAGACCATTGAAGCTTGAGAAACATGATGTTATGACATCGAGTGACACGCTCTGCTTGATCCAGAATGCAAACGGGGTACTCTCGATAAGTGAGGTTATCTTGGAGATCAAGCATTTCGTGGTCCACTCCGCGGATGGGATCCGAGAAGCAACGCCTGAGTTGAGAGACGTGGAAGACATCATGAACTCGAGAAAGATGTGGGGGTAGTTCCAACTGGTAGGCAACCTCTCCTCGTTTAGCGAGAATGCGAAAAGGACCAATGTAACGAGGAGCCAACTTGCCCTTGATACCAAAACGATGGGTACCCTTCAAAGGAGTAACCCGAAGGTAAGCCTTGTCGCCAACTTCATAAGCCACTTCCTTATGACGACGGTCATACTGGCTCTTTTGACGAGATTGGGCTGTTTTCAAATTCTCACAAATGATGCGAACTTGCTCTTCTGCCTCCTGGATCATATCTGGTCCAAAGAATTGTCTTTCACCGGTTTCTGACCAGTTCAAAGGTGTTCGACATCTTCGTCCATACAGAATCTCAAAGGGTGATTTCCTAAGACTGGATTGATAGCTATTGTTATAAGCAAATCGGCGAAAGGAAGACACTTCTCCCAATCCATACCGAATGAGATAACACAAGCTCTAAGCATGTCTTCGAGAATTTGGTTGACCCTTTCCACCTGACCACTGGACTGAGGGTGGAAAGCCGTACTGAAAGAAAGATGGGTTCCCATGGCATTCTGGAAACTTCCCCAGAAATGAGGGGTGAATAGACTGCCACGGTATGAATTGATCTCTAGTGGAACACCATGGAGTGACACTATTCGGGAGATATATAAGTCAGCGGGCTGACTAGCAGTGATACTCTCTCGAACAGGTAGGAAGTGAGCCACTTTGGAAAGACGATCAATGACTACGAAGATAGCATTATTTCCTTTCTTGGTCCTGGGAAAGCCGGTGATGAAGTCCATACCAACTTTGTCCCATTTCCACTCGGGAGTAGCTAAAGGTTGAAGGGTGCCAGCAGGTCTTTGATGCTCTGCCTTAACGCGATGACAAACGTCACAGTTGGAAATATACTGAGCGATTTCTCTCTTCATCCTAGTCCACCAGAACCTCTAGTATTGGCAAGTGGTCCACTAATAGGCCTGGGTGGAGCATGTTGCTGAGTTGGGTGAGGCGCCACATCGGATGGCCTCGGTGCATATCCAGGTGGAAGAGCTGAGTTCGGAATCCAAATCCGTCGCTTCTGAGAGCCAGAGCGGGAGGAAGAACCCAGATCACGGTTGTGCTTACGAGACTCCTCGTAAGTGAGCTGAGCTGTCTCTGCATTAATGGCCTTGTTCACAAGAGCCTGGAAAGTATCACAATGATGCAGGTGGAGATCACGACGCAACTTAGGGTTGAGACCCTTCCGGAACCTAGCCTGCTTCTTGGCGTCCGTGGACACTTCTTCTGTAGCATAGCGGGCGAGGTTTCCAAACTCTCTACTGTAAGCATCAACAGGCAGCTTACCCTGGGTAAAACTACAGAACTCTTCCCTCTTGCGGTCAATGAGAGCCTGAGGAATGTGGTGCTCACGAAAAGCCTCGGTGAAATCCTCCAGGTAGGAATCTGACCAGCTGGAAGCATAGCCTCATAGCTCTGCCACCAAATACTAGCAGGACCTTCCAGGTGATAGGTAGCATAGGTGACCTTGTCACCTTCAGCCACGTTCGTAGAACACAGCTTAAGAGTGATGCTACGGAGCCAGTCATCTGCATCGAGTGGCTCAATGGAATGATGGAAGGTGGGTGGTTTCAGACCAATGAAGTCGGTGATGGAAACCAACTTCTTACGCTGATGTGCGGTGTTCTGCTCAATCTGTGCCAGCAAGCGGTTAGTCTCACGCTTGTTCCTCTCGGATGCTAACAAGAACTCTGCCATCAAAGGCTGGTCAGGAGGATCCTCATCCCTACCATCTCCGTGGTTCTTGCTATGAGCAACTGAACCTCGGTTAGCAGACGACATCCTGGCACAGAAACCAAGGAAACAAGGATGGAATTAGCATCGACATAAGGATGCGGAATGTAATGCAAAAGCATTGGAAACTCTTGAAATCCTAGGACAATTTCGGCAGCATAACGGTGTAAATGCTCAAAAGGATTTTGAGACATTCATCAAAGGAATAGCATAATCAATCAGCATCATAATATCAAGGTTCTGGGTCAAACTAATGACACACGGAAGTAGTAGAACTGTACGGAGACACAACCCAACAATCCTAAGACTTTACGGTTTAGTAACACGTCATCCTGAGAGATAGAGAGAACCTTGGCCTTCACCCTCATAGAAAAGAAGAAGTGACTCAGAAAGAATGACATGAGGTAAAGGAGTAAAAAGAGCCTTACGTTCCCTTCCACAATCAATTCCCTTATATAACTAAAGCATTTCTAGACTCAACTTCGACTAGTTTGGCTTGGTAATCCTACAGTCAGTCAAGCTCGATACCAACACTGTCAGGACCCTGATCCTAAGTCACACCGATCTAGCATGTAACACATCATATCACTTTGCGGCCTCATGCATGGTATTCCCACGGGTGCCACCTTACCTGGCCCGGGACCGTTTGCTGCATTTTGGCTCACGTATATGATAGTGTCGCTAGCATCCATATCATAGAGAACCCGGGCCGACATGACTAGTCGTGAACCCAAAGTGGCACTAACTTACAGGGAAAGGGCATACATGAATCAACCTCGAGCATGTCGGTCAACAGCGTATGAATCGGCTGTAGCAACTGCTAACAGGACTCCGGGAACCCAGGCTAGTAGCAGGCTAACAGGACTCCGGATGTCTCCGCGTGACATTTCCCGAAAGGGACAGACACAGGAACGAAGTGACTCACATGTCGGCCAGTCTAAGTGTTCCGGAGCAGTAGTGCTGGGCTAGCAGGACTTTGGTAAACCGGGCTGTAGCGGACTACCAAGGCTCAGTGGATGCACTAGACTACATTTCCCCATAAGAGAGGCTACCAAGGGTAAACAACTAGATTGTCGGACCCCACACATAGCAATACACTTTACACGTACGCATAACATGCAAGTATGTGCTGTACAACATGGCATCACAACATAACTCAAACTCATATATATAAAAGCCCAGAAGAGCCACATAGCATTCAATACAAACAGGGGTCTCATGACCCAACATTCAGAGCATACAAGCAACGGAAGCATTACATGTCTGAGTACAGACAACTACAAAAGGAAAAGACTAAGAAGCCTGACTAAACACGACCCTCCCAAGGGTACAAGATCGTAGCTGGGATACAAGCTACTCGTCGAAGTCACTAGTGTAACCAACTGCAAAACATAAATAAGCAAACGTGAGTACAAAGGTACTCAGCAAGTCTTACATCAGAACTATCTACATATGCAACATTATCAACAAAGGGGTGGTGGAGTTTTAACAGCAGCAAGCCAGCTTTGACTCAGTGGCTAACCTATACTACGAGTATCAGAAACTTCTTTGAGGTGAGGAGACGCACACGAGTCCACATATTCACCATATCAATACTCCACTATGGATCCGTTCCCGTCTCCCTACGAGAAGGCCATCCATAGCACTCACGCTTATCTTGCGGATTTTAGAGTATCCACTTCAAGTTGTCTATGTACTACATAAGTCCTCCAAGTTTCCATATCCGAGGAAAACGGCTATTCGAATAGATAATGTTAACCCTGCAGGGGTGTACTTCTTCACACACGCTCTCGCCACTTATCGCCCTGTACACGTCATGTACCTCGGAACCTTCAAGCGGAAGCCGGGCGAGGGTGTCGGCCACGACCTACTAACCACACAAGTCTCTCGTCCAGGTTTATCGCCTATTCGAGTTCCATCCGCAAGGATTCCGCCAAATCTCCAGTATCCCCAAACGATGTGTGCAGGGTTCCCAAGCCCACCATCCGGGTGCCACTTGGTACACCGTGCCACGGTGCCTAGTCTGTCCCAAGCCCGTCCCGTCGGACACCACCTGGTAGACAAGTAGCACTACCTACAAATGCCAGAAACTAGTTGCAACTCCTGGACAAAGATCAAGTGGATTAATAAGCCGAGAGGGCGGATAACCGGAACCCAATGTGTGGTAGTAACTGGACTTGGATAACATACACAGAACTCAGTGCTTAGGGATGGTTCCAATGAGACAACCCGCCATGTACTCCTACATGGCCTCTCATCGCTACCTTTACCAAAACGTGTTCACACACTTAGCCTTTATCGGTAGGACATGTTCACCACTCCGATTCATTCCCGATGAATCAGACCTGACACAACTCTAAGCATAGCTGGCATAAATAAAACAAGCATGGATGAGCAGGCACATCAAGTCTCAAGCAACTCCTACTCATGCTAGTGGGTTTCAACTATTTACTGTGGCAATGACAAGTCATGCAGAGGAATGGGTTCAACTGCCGCAGCAGAAAAGTAGCAGTTGAATTGTTGTTGTCCTAATGCAGTATAAGGAGCAGGAGTGAGAGAGTGGGATTTATCAATGCACAGGGTTGCTTGCCTGATAGATCAACGAAGGGGCACTCTCCTCTGACAGGTACTCAGGAACACCTTCCGGAGTGGAACCTATCAAGAAGAAATAGTGCCGGCAATCAATACACAAACAAATGCAACAATATGATGCATGAACATGACTGTGCAAATGGTAGTGTTTGGGCTAATGCAAGTGGCTACCAAATTGGTTGAATGCCCATTTGAATCAAAGATTCAAATGCAAATTCAAAATGAAGCATTTAAAATGCCCATATTATGTTTTCACTTATACAACATGTATAAGTTGTTTTTCATGCATGTAACTGGCATAAATGGATTCCTTGCATTTTTTGATAATTTTTCATATATAAATTATTTCATTCTGAGCTACGTTGAATTATTATGATTTTTTGAAGTTTAAGCAATATTCTGGAATTTCCTGAGTTAAAATAATCCCAGAAATTGTTTATTGCGTCAGCTTGAGGTCAGCAATGCATCAGCAGTCAACCTGGGTCAAACCTAACGTGTGGGGGCCACACATCAGTGACACAGTGGTTAAGCCCGGGTCAAACCCGCACTGACCAGGGTTTGACTTGGCCCTAGGGCCCACGGTCAGCGGCTGGTGGGGTGGGTTAGGCTGCGGGATTTGGCGCTAATGATAGCCACGTCGGCCTCGCTGGAGTTCGGCCGGCGATGACCTCGAGCCGCGGCGGAGTGTGCTCGGGATTTTCCTACAGGGAGCTATTTGGCGCGCGGAGCGCAGCTACGGGGTGCGGACGCTCGTCCGCATCCAACTGTGGTGGTGGCGCGGCCGGGGAGTGGCTAGAGTGGTGCCGGCAACGACGAGTGCGGCGGCCCGGATTTCGGGCGTCAAGCGAAGTGGCTTTGCAGGGAACGGCAGGAGCCGCGGGTGGTCGCGGTCGACTCCTGGGAACGTGCTGAGCACGGGTGCGCTCAGTTACGGCTTAAGGTGACGGTGGCCACGGCGGCGACATGGACGGTGGCACGGAGCACTCGGCTCCGGTGGCAGAGGCGGCTAGAGGAGAGGAACGAGCTCGGGGAGGAGGGGAAAAGGCGGCGTGAGGGAGTCCTGGATTAGGGGGTGTTCGGATGCCGACTATACCTTCAGCCGGACTCCCGGACTATGAAGATACAAGATTGAAGACTCCGTCCCGCGTCCGGAAGGGACTTTCCTTGGCGTGGAAGGCAAGCTTGGCGATACGGATATGAAGATCTCCTACCATTGTAACCGACTCTATGTAACCCTAACCCTATCCGGTGTCTATATAAACCGGAGGGTTTTAGTCCGTAGGACAACATACACATCAACAATCATACCATAGGCTAGCTTCTAGGGTTTAGCCTCCTCGGATCTCGTGGTAGATCTACTCTTGTACTACCCATATCATCAATATTAATCAAGCAGGACGTAGGGTTTTACCTCCATCGAGGGCCCGAACCTGGGTAAAACTTCGTGTCCCTTGCCTCCTGTTACCATCCGGCCTAGACGCACAGTTCGGGACCCCCTACCCGAGATCCGCCGGTTTTGACACCGACATTGGTGCTTTCATTGAGAGTTCCTCTGTGTCGTCGCCATCAGGAAGGATGCCTCGCCCCGTCTTTAAAGACGGCACCGTTGCTAAGGGAGCTTTGGCTGTCGGCCAAACCCTCCGGCTAGGTGGTTTCTTATGACCGCCTGTTCGGCTTCTGCGCCGACGATGACCTCTCGAGCCATCGAAAACAATCTTCATGTCAACTCGGAACTTGCCGAGCAGTTAGATCCAATAGAGCTTTCCTCCATAAACGAGCTCTTGGATCGCTTCGCCGCCCTGGGAGTCGCTACGGATTACGACCAGATTGGGCCTAAAACCGATCTGAGAGAGATTAACTCTCCCCAAGTCACCCATCACGTTGCCGTGGTAGAGGGACAGTGCGGCGACCCTTCATCTATCTTAAGGACTCGCTACGTCCGGATTCCCGATCCCTCCAAGCCGGATACCCGCGGAGGGGAGGATATCACTCAAGACCTGAACTTAGAGTCAGGCGACGGGCTGGATTCATTAGACAACATCCAGGAATCCAAATTTTCGAGTTCAGAAATTCCTCGGCCTCTGAGCCTTAGATGGGGTGAGGCTTCGGATTTAATTCCACCCACCCACCCCAACATAAGCGATCTATCCAAAATCAGGCAAGAACCCGATGAAACAGTACATCATTACTGGGCCAGATTCCTCCTGGTTAAGAACAGGCTAAGGGACTGCCGCGAGGAAGACGCAATCTCAATCTTCTGCAATAATTGCACGGACAAGGGAATACTCAACGCCATAAGTCGCCGTGATATTACACGCTTCGCTGACTTGGCGTCCATTGTACGAAAGTACTGTGCGATGGAAAGCGCCTGGAAAACCGAAATAAAATTTTGGGACAATCCGGCCCTGAATACAAACCCAGTCCGAAATAAAAGGGTGCATCATCACCAGTCACCCGGGTCAAGCACTAAAAAGCAAAAACCCTCTACAGGGCATGGAACCGACTGGAAGGATGGCTTAATGGACCCTGTAAAATTCACAGTACAGAGGACGCCACACCAACTCACAGCCTCAGAGCATGTTGGATACTCCGGCAGGTGGCCAAAATTGGCGAAAATCTCCTAATTCCGGAGGCCACAGAAAGCCACCCCAGAGACACCAATACGGTATTAACAGTCTTCGAGACTTTCGCATCAAATAATATGCGAAAAAGGACACTCCGCAGCCTTGCCGAAGTCTACCAAGTAGCAACAATAAACCCATGGAGTGACACGGCTATTACCTTTAACGCCAGTGATGAACCTAAATTCCGAACAGCCCGAGCACCAGCCGCATTGGTCCTCAGTCCAATAGTGGACGGCTTTCGTCTTACCAAGGTACTCATGGACGGCGGCAGCGGATTGAACCTCATTTACGAGGAGACCCTTCAAAAAATGGAAATAGACTGGAACCGCATTGAGCGAAGCAGCACAACCTTTAGAGGAATAATCCCCAGTCGGGAAGCGCACTGTACAGGAAAAATCACACTAGATGTGGTGTTCGGCACGCCGGATAATTACAGGTCCGAAGAGGTCACGTTCCAGGTGGCTCCGTTCAGCAGCGGTTATCACGCTCTGCTAGGGCGGGAAGCGTTTACAATCTTCCAAGCAATACCCCATTACGGGTACATGAAGCTCAAGATGCCCGGGCCTAACGGGATCATCACTCTCGCTAGTGATCCGACATAGCACTCCGCGCCGAAAACAAGACAGCCGCACTGGCCCTCGAGGCACTATCCGAAGCCCTAGCGGCTGAGGAGCTGACTGCGCTGCGCTCTACGGTGAATAGGGACGATGTGGTACTCGACAAAAGATCCAAGTCCACCTCCTTTAAACCGGCGGACGAAATAGTCAAATTCCAAGTCCATCCAACGGACCCCAATAAAACAGCTTCCATCGGCACAGTTAAACCCTGATGTCGACGCCGCATTGCGAGAGTTCCTACGAGAGAACTGGGACATTTTCGCCTGGCACCCTTCAGACATGCCAGGAATCCCACGCAGGCTGGCCGAGCACAGCTTAAATATCCAAACAGGATTCAAACCTGTCAAACAGGCTCTTCGGCGTTTTTCCGAACCTAAGAGACAGGCCATGGGAGAGGAGCTAGCAAAGCTATTGGAGGCCGGATTCATCAGAGATATAAAACATCCGGACTGGCTAGCAAACCTGGTGATGGTACCAAAGAAGGACAAATCCTGGCGCCTGTGTGTTGATTTAAAGACCTTAACAAGGCTTGCCCAAAGGATCCCTTCCCCCTCCCCCGCATCGATCAAATTATCGACGCTACCGCAGGACACGATTCGTTGTGTTTCCTCGACGCATATTCCTGGCTACCATCAAATCAAGATGGCAGAACCAGACCAAGCCGCAACGGCATTTATCACACCATACGGCCCATTCTGCTTCAACACGATGCCCTTCGGGCTCAAAAACGCTGGCGCAACATATCAGCGCATGATTCAGACATGTCTGGCAAGCCAGATCGGCAAAACAGTGGAGGCATATGTAGATGATGTGGTCGTCAAAACAAGACATGTTGAATCTCTAGTAGACGACTTGAGGCTCACATTTGATAACCTCCGAACATACGACATCAAGCTCAACCCGGAAAAATGCGTTTTCGGCGTTCCAGCCGGAAAGCTCTTGGGCTTCATTGTATCCGGTAGAGGAATTGAAGCAAATCCAGCCAAGATCCGAGCTCTGTCGCAACTGGATATCCCAAAGGACCTCAAACAAATACAAAAGTTAACCGGATGCGTGGCGGCTCTAAGCCGCTTTATCTCCCGCTTGGGAGAAAAGGCCCTACCCCTTTACCGCCTCCTTCGGTGCACCGAACACTTCAAATGGACGGATGCAGCCACGGCCGGACTCGACGAAATAAAAGCCATATTGGCAACAAACCCAGTCCTGCGCCAAACATTGGCGAACCAATGCTATTATACATTGCAGCAACACATCAGGTTGTAAGCGCAGTGCTCGTCGTCGAACGAGAAGCGGACGGACACAAATTCCCCCTTCAAAAGCCGGTCTATTATGTGTCCACTGTCCTCACTCCCTGCAAATCACGGTACCCGCATTATCAAAAGATTGCGTACGCGGTATTCATGGCATCCCGGAAGCTACGACACTACTTTCAAGAGTGTTCAATAACAGTAGCCTCGGAAGTACCACTTAACGATATTATAAACAACCGTGACGCAACGGGCCGATTGCAAAATGGGCCATTGAGCTCCTCCCGTTCGACATAACTTATAAGCCACGGCGAGCCATCAAGTCGCAAGTCTTGGCCGACTTCGTCGCAGAATGGACGGAGGCCGAACTCCCTAAAGAGTACGGCACATATTCAAATTGGATCATGCATTTCGACGGCTCCAAGATGTTGGCCGGACTGGGCTGGCGTCGTTTTGACGTACTACAGATTATGTACACGGACTCCAACAATGCAGCCGAATATGAGGCCCTTTTACAAGGTCTTCGGATGGCAGTATCCATGGGCATCCAACGCCTAGAGGTGCACGGGGACTCGAACCTCG
>NC_053028.1:68029711-68073315 GCF_003073215.2 Triticum urartu | reverse complement strand
AAAGAATGTAAAGGGAAGGGTTTGGAGAATTCAAATGCAATTGGAGACACGGATGTTTTTCCCGTGGTTCGGATAGGTGGTGCTATCCTACATCCACGTTGATGGAGACTTCAACCCACGAAGGGTAACGGTTGCGCGAGTCCACACAGGGCTCCACCCAAGGGTAACGGTTGCGCGAGTCCACACAGGGCTCCACCCACGAAGGGTCCACGAAGAAGCAACCACCCACAAAGGGTCCACGAAGAAGCAACCTTGTCTATCCCACCATGGCCATCGCCCACACAGGACTTGCCTCACTAGCGGTAGATCTTCACGAAGTAGGCGATCTCCTTGCCCTTACAAACTCCTTGGTTCAACTCCACAATCTTGTCGGAGGCTCCCAAGTGACACCTAGCCAATCTAGGAGACACCACTCTCTAAGAAGTAACAAATGGTGTGTAGGTAATGAACTCCTTGCTCTTGTGCTTCAAATGATAGTCTCCCCAACACTCAACTCTCTCTCATAGGATTTGGATTTGGTGGAAAGAAGATTTGAGTGGAAAGCAACTTGGGAAGGCTAGAGATCAAGATTCATATGGTAGGAATGGAATGTCTTGGTCTCAACACATGAGCAGGTGGTTCTCTCTCAGAACATATGAGTTGGAATGGTGTGTGTGTGTTCTGATGGCTCTCTCCTCGAATGAGAAGGAGGTGGAGGGGTATATATAGCCTCCACACAAAATCCAACCGTTACACAGTTTTCCAATCTCGGTGGGACCAAATCAATAAACTCGGTCGGACCAAAAATGTAAACCTAGTGACCGTTAGTGATTTTCGGTGGGACTGACATGCAACTCGGTAGGACCGATATGGTTAGGGTTTGGGCATAACGTAATCTCGGTGAGACCGATTACACAAACTCGGTGAGACCGAATTTGGTAATTAGCTAACCAGAGAGTTGGTCAGGCAAACTCGGTGGGACCGATTTGCTCTTTCGGTGAGACCGAAAAGTTACAAAGGGGAAACACTGAGTTTACATTGCAATCTCGGTGGGACCGATTCGCTCTTTCGGTGAGACCGAAAAGTTACGAAAGGGAAACAAAGAGTTTGCAACCCCATCTCGGTGAGACCGAGATCCCTATCGGTAGGACCGAATTGCTAGGGTTTGGCAGTGGCTAATGACAAGTGAAAACTCGGTGGCGCCGGATAGGAAGAATCGGTAGGACCGAGTTTGGCTTAGAGTTTAGGTCGTATGTGGATATGGGAAAGTAGTTGAGGGTTTTGGAGCATATCACTAAGCACATGAAACAAGAGGCTCATTAAGCAACACCTCATCCCTCCTTAATACTATTGGCTTTTCCTAAAGACTCAATGTGATCTTGGATCACTAAAATATAAAATGAAGAGTCTTGAGCTTTTGAGCTTGAGCCAATCCTTTGTCCTTAGCATTTTGAGGGTTCCACTTTCACATCCATGCCATGCCAATCATTGAGCTTTCCTGAAATAATCATCTTGGAATAGCATTAGCTCAATGAGCTATATGTTTTTATGAATTACCAAAACCACCTAGGGATAGTTGCACTTTCAATCTCCCCCTTTTTGGTAATTGATGACAACATATAGATCAAAGCTTCGACAAATGATAATAAGCATGAAATATATCGTCGCTTTGAGAAGTATGTGATAAGTAAGAGCTCCCCCTAAAGTTGTGCATATTTAAAATTTGCTTTGGACTGCAAATGCACAAGGAGTTAGAGTCATGGGTTACTCTTCCATGTCACATACATCTTGGTGGAGCGCTTAAAATGATAAGAATGAAATACATGCACTCATCACCAAGAATAGTGAATGATCACACAAGATAGATATGATAATAGCATTAAGCAAATATTAAGTGTAGCTTATGATCAAACACATGATCATCAATGTCTCACAAATAATGACGTAGTATCTCAAGCACTCAAAAGCAAACAAGTTTGAAAAACCACCAAATAAAGCAAGAGAGAAAAGCAACACACACTCTCTCTCTCTCTCTCTCGAAGCCTATGATCTATACATCTTCTCCCCCTTTGGCAACAAGTTACCAAAAAGTTCCTAGAAAATGCATAGTGCTAGATCGACGCTCAGGCTTGATCTTCTGGTGGTGGTGGAGTCCGGATCACTCCAAGGACGAAGGCTTCGGTAGATGCTGAAGTAGACGCTGGAGTTGGAGCTGAAGTAGATGCTGGAGCTGGTGGAACTGAGGCTGTAGCTGGTGCTGAAGTGGTGGCTCTTGTGTCAGCAACTGGCACGGCAGACGACCTCGGGCCTCGTGGCACTCTGGCAAAGGCATGAGTGGTAGTCCTGCCTCTCCTCTCCTGCATGTCCTCCTGGAGCTGCTCCACTGCAGACTGAACTTCCGTTACTTTAACATCCAAGTCATAGAACTTCTGTTCCATGATTCTCTCTAGGCTCTGCTGATTCTGAGTGAGGGTGGCCAGACTTTGCTCAATCCTCAGCGTGGATGCAATCAAGTAACCAAGCTGCTCTTGTTTGGTCTTCAAGAAGTATTCAGATGCCTTCTCTTGAGTTGGCATCTAGGCAGCTTTCTCCTTCCTTGCCTTCTCCTTCTTCGCGTATGCTTGGGCAGATGATGGCTCGTTCTCAGTCATGATAACTTGGTTATCCTCAAAATATGGACGGATGGGCAGGTGTTCCTTGTCCAATAGGTATATGCTTGTGCCCATCTTAGAGTTGATGAGCTCCTGGATCTGAGGGGCATATCCGCAACTCCTCTTCTGGTCTGCTGCAGTCCTCTTGATTGTTTCCACTATGAGGCTCATCACCTTGAACTTCTGAGGCACATCAAACACATGTAGAAAGTTGATAGCATGGCCTCTGATCATCTTGTGATCTCCAGACTTGGGCAATAAGGTGTGCCTCAAGATCCAATTGATAGTGGGCAGCCCTGACAGAAGGTAATGTACTGAGCCAAACTTGAAAGTATCAAGTGCTTCATTTGGGATCTCCTTGTACATATTTGACATTGAGTTGTGGTCCATCTTCTTCTTGGCATAGATATCCAAGTCATCATCTTGCTCCTCTGGGGCATTAATGATCTGTGCCCATTCCTCAACAGTGGATTGGTACCTCGTACCCTCAGACATCCATGTGATCCTCCCATCTGGATAAAAGTGAGCTGTGGAGTAGAACTGCATGATGAGTTCCTCGTTCCACTTTGTGAGCTTCTGCCCAACAAAGTCCTCTACTCCACATGCCTTGAAGCTGTCCTGAACTCCTGGGTAGTGCTCCTCATTGTCCTTGATGTATGTCCAATCAACCCATCGCATATCACAGACAATGGGCTTCTTATCTAGCAGCACTGTCTCATAAAAATCCTGCTGCTCCTTGGTGTGAAACCTGTAGTCAACTGCTGTCTTCTCCTTGAAGCATACGGGTCTTATTCTCTCCACTTCCTTAGCCCTGAATCTCTCCTAAGCTTCATATCCTCAGCCACAGGATGAGCATCGTTGTAGTCTGGGATCTTGGGCTTTAGCTTCCTTAGGACATTCTCTTCCTCTTCTTCAGCAATAGTCAGGCACTGGGGCCTTGTTCTTCTCAGCTGCAGGAATGCTCCTTGTATTCCTCTTGGGTGCAGACTTGGGCTTGGAGGCAGCTTTGGGCTTAGATGCAGTAGCCCCTGACTTTATGGCATCACCCATTAGCTTGGGTGCCTTGGGTGCTGGTGCAGCTACCTCTTCTTCTTCTTCTTCCATGATGGAAGCTTTGCCAAGCACTCTAGCCACAGTCTTCTTCACCCTTTCCTTTCTTTTCTTGCCCTCAGCTGCAACTGGCTCTATGGGCTTCTCAGTTGACATTCTGGCCTTTGACATTGGCTGCCTGCCTGCTGGCCTTTTGATTTTCAGGCCTGGCTTAGTGCCTTGAGCTGGCTCAACTCTCTTGGAAGTGGCCTCTTCCTCTGCCACATAATCTTCATCTTCGGAATCAGAAGTCCTCTTCTTCCTCTGTCTCGTGGCAGCCTTTGGCAAGTTGCTAGGAGTGCTCCTGCTGCCTTCATCAGAAGAACTGGAGGGACAAGTGCCCTCACTCATTACCACTTGCTGTTCTGACATATTCTGGCTATCACTTTGATCAGACATGCTGCAAACTGACTGCTGACCCTGTGAACAGTTTATAGATGAGGTAGAAAAGGATGAGCATCACAAAATGCAGAGATTTTTGCAAAAGAATGATCCAAAAACTTAGTTTTAGTTTCCCACTGAAATCATCTCGGATCTACCGATTTTCAAACTCGGTGATACCGAAGCAGTTTTGGAACCTAAACTAGTGAACTCGGTTGGACCGAGTCACAGTTCGGTGGCACTGAGACTGCTAGGGTTTCACAGAGTTCCAAAATCGGTCACACCGATAAGTAATTCTCGGTCAGACCGAGTCTCACTTGTGCAATGGCATAAGCCAAATCGGTGGGACCGAGTTTTTCAACTCGGTGGGTCCGAGATGGTTTCGGCGGAAACCTAAACCTAGAATTTTCGAATCAAAGCTAATCTACGGGCGTTTTGACTGGATAGGAGTGTTTCAATCGTGGCAAGAATCATGAAGAACACAATGTGCTAGGAATCAGATTGGAGAATAGCACAAAGATCAAGTCCATACCCTAGTTCGGCGGGGACTTGCTACGGCGGCAACGGCGGGGCAGAATTCCCGTTGACGGCGACGGAGACCAGCTACTGGAGGCGGCTGGCGGCGAGAAGACGATCCGGAGACCACGAGGGCAGAGCAGGCTATCGCGCGGGCGAAGGGGTTCGGAGAAATTTCCAAAATTTTGCCCGTGGCTGTATATAGCCCGACCCTGTCGGTGTGACCGAGTGGAACAACTCGGTGGCACCGAGATTCATAACTGCGTGCAGTTACTGAAACTCGGTGTGACCGAAATGTTCAAATCGGTTGCACCGAGATCAAAAACCTAGATCAACTTAATGATCTCGGTAGGACTGAAAGTGGGGTATAGGTCAAACCGAGAATCATAAAGAGGTTTTGGAAGTTTAAGTCTATGACGAATCGGGGACTCCGAGCGCTCCTCACACAGAGTGGTTCGAATCTGACTTGATCAAGTTTTGTGATGCAGCATGAATAGAGTTTGAGACGAGAAAAGCATAGATAGCAAGGGGAGGTTCTTAGGCATTCTTGTCCATCCACTTGGCAGAAGAAGATAAAACCAAACAATCAAAACAACAAGTGGATGTCCTCGAATGAGTAAAAAATGCAACCAGCATGCTCACACAATAAGATGGCAAATGAAATATGTGACAAAGCATTCACAACCAATTCTAGCATCTATCAAGCAATTTGCGATGACAAGGTCATCTATATATGAGTATATTGACTTAGGAGTCAAGTGAGAGCACTTGATCATAGGTCATACTCATCGTTTAAGATCAAGTGGGGTTACCACTTTTACATAAAGCATTGTTGTGTTCACATCTTTAGAGTTGCTTTAGCTCAAGTCTTAGAGTAAAGCTCCCCCTAGATGTGATATCCCCCCTAAGAGGGATGAAGTAACCTTGGGTTTTGTCGATGATGACTTCATGTAGATGTTGAAGATGTGGATGCTCAATGTTGATGTAGATCACTTGGAGCTATCCATTTGAGTGAATTGCACTTTGAATACCTACATGGGTTAGTCCCACAAGGAACAAACAAGGATATCCATAGACATAGAGTGATGCACACACAAGATGATGTCCATGAAAACTTTTAGGTTACCTTGTCCCTTGTCTTACCAACAAGAGGGTTTGTGACTCCTTGAACTAGTGCAAGATGTGGAAGTTGATTGCACTTGTTCTTGCCAAAATGATAAGAGTGAAGTATGTTGGCGGAGTCACCCTCAAGAACTCTCTAGTTCTTCTTCTTTTGGATCCACATCATCTTGATGGGAATCCTTGGAGTTGTAGTCGTACTTGATGAAGTGGAACTTGAAGTAGTCTTGGGGATCCACTTGACTAAGGCCTTAGGAGCTTCTTCAAATGCATCAATTTCCTCTTGAAGCTTGTCCTTGCCTTTTTGCTTGTAGTCTTGTGGTGGAAGATCATCTTGAGCTTGTGTCCCCTTGAAAGAAGTATACTTCTCTTGTTGAGGAACAAACTTTGTCTTGGGGTATTGATCTTCTTCCCACTCAACTCCATTGGCATTGAACTTTCGTTCAAAACCAACACCTTGATTCTTCTAGTGCATTCCTTGCTTGCGCACAATTTCCTCGAATTGCTTACTCCCGGCAAGGCTTTTGTACACTCCTTTCTCTATAATTCCCTTCAATAAACTATTTTCTTGCTCAAGTGTAACTTGGCTAAGAGAATCATTAGTGGAATCAAGAGAACTACTAGAATCAACAATATTGGATTTAGCATGATCATTGTTACTGCTAGAGGAGGAATCTTTCTTGTTACTAGACTTGACTTGAGGCATGTAAGTAGATAAGAGTAAACGCTTGGCAATGTAAGAAGAACTTTTCTTGCGGAGATCATCATTGATTGCTTTTAAGAACTCATGCTCTTGCTCAAGATTGAGCTTTTCAAAGTGTAATTTCTCATGAGCTCTTAAAAGTTCTCGATGATCTTCGAAGATGGTTTCATGAGATAACTTAAGAGTGTTTAGTTCTTTAGTTAGGGCCTCAATCTTCTCCTTATCATTGTCATTCGTTTTATCTTGATTAGCATGTTTAATTGACATTTCATCATAGTATTCATCACTAGAGTTGTCAACAAGCAAATCATCACCTAACAAGTCATCTTCATCACTATTGAAATCAACATACTCGGGGTGTGTTACCTTAGGACCTTTGGCCATGAAGCATCTTCCAATTCCTTCATTTGGTGAGTCAAATATGTCGTAGGAGTTGGTTGACACAAGTGCTAGACCGGCAACACCTTCATCTTGAGTATCTTCGGAGTCGGAGTGATAACTTCTCTCGGAGTGGCTGTCGGAGTCGGAGCCGGATACCCATTCACCAACATGAGCTTGATGTCTTTGTCTTGTGTAGCTCCTTGATGATTTTTCCTTCCTTTCCGAATCCTTGCTTCTCCGTGAGTATCTTCGTTCATAACGATCATCTCTACTCCTTCTCTCTCTTGGTGGTGATTCTTTGCTTCTTCTTCTTGGAGAATCTTCTCTTCTCTTGTAGGGAGCCGTACACTCATTGGAATAGTGTCCGGGTCTTCCACAATTGTAGCAGTTTCGCTCTCGACTAGAAGATCTTTTGTCATTGTAGGACCTTGACTTGAAGCTTCTATCTTTGCTTCTACTCTTGTAGAACTTGTTGAAGTTCTTCACCATTAAGCTCAATTCTTCATTCAAGTCTTGTTTCTCACTTGATGATGTAGGGGCTTCACATGAGGCTTTATAGGCACCACTTTATTTGTTGTGAAGTTCCTCTTTATCCTTAAGTGACATCTCATGAGCAACAATTCTTCCAATCACCTCCGTTGGCTTGAGATCTTTGTAATTGGGCATCATTTGGATCAATGTGCACACGGTATCATATTTTCCATCCAAGGCTCTTAGAATCTTCTTGATGATGAATCTATCGGTCATCTCTTCACTTCCTAAGCCGGCAATCTCATTTGTGATGAGAGCAAGCCTAGAGTACATTTCAGCGACACCTTCACCATCCTTCATCTTAAACTTGTCAAGTTGGCTTTGAAGCACATCCAACTTGGATTCCTTGACGGAGTCGGTACCTTCGTGCATATCAATCAAAGTGTCCCAAATTTCCTTTGCATTCTCAAGACGGCTGATTTTTGTTGAATTCTTCGGGGCACAATCCATTGAAGAGGATATCACAAGCTTGAGCATTGTATTGTAGCATCTTCAACTCGTCCGCGGTAGCTTCACGATTCGGTTCTCTCCCATTGAAGAATTCACCTTGCAAGCCAACACACACAATATCCCAAACGGCGGGGTTATGTCCAAGAATATGTATTTTCATCGTATGCTTCCAACTAGCAAAATTAGTGCCATCAAAGTAAGGACCTGTACGGTGATAATTTCCCTCGCTAGACACCTTACTCTCCTAGGTTGTGCAACCAAGGCTATTACCACCAAAAGCTATGGAAATCAAAGCAAATGGAGACCAAAGCTCTGATACCACTTGTAGGATTGAAAGTATGTCTAGAGGGGGGTGATTAGACTACTTGACCAATTAAAAATCTATCCTTTTCCCAATTTTAGTCTTTGGTAGATTTTAGCTAACTTAGCGCAAGTCAAGCAATCTTAACACAATTCAATCAAGCATGCAAAGAGTCTATGAGCAGCGGAAAGTAAAGCATGCAACTTGCAAGAATGTAGAGGGAAGGCTTTGGAGAATTCAAACGCAATTGGAGACACAGATGTTCTTGTCGTGGTTCCGATAGGTGGTGCTATCGTACATCCACGTTGATGGGGACTTCAACCCACGGAGGGTAACTGTTGCGCGAGTCCACGGAGGACTCCACTCATGAAGGGTCCACGAAGAAGCAACCTCGTCTATCCCATCATGGCCATCGCCCACGAAGGGCCTCACTAGCGGTAGATCTTCACGAAGTAGGCGATCTCCTTGCCCTTACAAACTCCTTGGTTCAACTCCACAATCTTTGTTGGAGGCTCCCAAGTGACACCTAGCCAATCTAGGAGACACCACTCTCCAAGAAGTAACATATGGTGTGTTGATGATGAACTCCTTGCACTTGTTTTTCAAATGATTATCTCCCCAACACTCAACTCTCTCTCACAGGATATGGATTTGGTGGAAAGAATATTTGAGTGGAAAGCAACTTGGGAAGGCTAGAGATCAAGATTCATATGGTAGGAATGGAATATCTTGCCCTCAATACATGAGTAGGTGGTTCTCTCTCAGAAAATGTGTATTGGAAGTGTAGGTATTTTCTGATGGCTCTCTCAAAAATGAAGAGTGGGTGGAGGTTTATATATAGCCTCCACACAAAAACTAACCGTTACACACAATTTACCAATCTCGGTGAGACCGAATTGAAAAACTCAGTCAGACCGATTTAGCAAACCTAGTGACCGTTAGGGTTTTCGGTGGGACTGAGATGCAACTCGGTAGGACCGATATGGTTAGGGTTAGGGCATAATGTAATCTCGCGGTGACCGATTACACAAACTCGGTGAGACCAATTTTGGTAATGAGCTAACCAGAGAGTTGGTCAGGTAAACTCGGTGGGACCGATCGCTCATTTCGGTCGGACCGAAATGTTACAAAAGGGAAACAGAGAGTTTACATTGCAATCTCGGTGGGACCGATCGCTCATCTCGGTAGGACCAAAACATTACGAAGGGAAACAGAGAGATTACAACCCCATCTCGGTGTGACCGAAATCCCTATCGGTGAGACCGATTTCCTAGGGTTTGTGGCAGTGGCTATGACGTTTGAAACTCGATGGCGCCGGATAGAACGAATTGGAGGGGCCAAGTTTGACTTTTGGTTTAGGTCATATGTGGATGTGGGAAGGTAGTTGAGGGTTTTGGAGCATATATCAGTAAGCACTATGAAGCAAGAACCTCATTAAACAACACCTCATCCCTCCTTGATAGTATTGGCTCTTCCTATAGACTCAATGTGATCTTGGATCACTAAAATATAAAATTTAGAGTCTTGAGCTTTGAGCTTGAGCCAATATTTTTGCCCTTAGTATTTTGAGGGGTACACTTTCCTCATCCATGCCATGCCATTCATTGAGCTTTTCCTAAAATATTAATCTTGGAATAGCGTTAGCTCAATGAGCTATATGTTGTTAGGAATTACCAAAACCACCTAGGGATAGTTGCACTTTCACCATCTCTACCGGCGGCAGCAAGTAGTTGAGCACCAGTAGTTAACTTGTTGAAGCACCCGTCAACACCTGAATGTGCAAGCAAATTCAATATCTAAAACATTCAAATGAATTTAAAGATAAAACAATATGTAAGTAATGCAGAAGGTGAAAAAACTAACCAATGAAGGGTCTGCACCCATTGAGAAACCCCTCCCTTGATCCATTGATGCAATAGAACATGGCATGGAATCTTCGGCCTGGATGGGGAATTTTTTCAGTGGGTGTTGGAGTTACAGTAGTGACTTCTACTCTACTCCCAGGGTTTGTATCCATCACTGTCTGAGCATAGTCTTTCAATCTAGGGTATTGCTTTTTGTGGTCTCCTAACACAACATCAATAGCTAGGTTCTTTGCCCTATATGCCATTGACTTGGGCACATCCAAACCATACTTCTCCGTGCAGGCATCAATCAAAGTCTGAATGCTAGTTGTTAGATCAGATCTGAATTGTGACTCATAGTTGTTGGCAAGCCACTTGGCACTTACCCTTGTTGTCTCTGTACTAATAGGGCAATTGTGCCCAACTCTCATCTTATTAATTAAAAAATTAGTTTCACCTTTTATAACTTATGCCGCCATAAAGAAGTTGCAATGTTTTTGGTTGTATTCTAGAATTATCCTTTGATCTCAGTTCTTATGATATTTGAAGTTTCTGGCTTGAGTGATGTGTAAGTTCAACAAAGCCTCTCTGAATTGATGTTGATCCTTGAAACACATGTTTAGACATAATTTCTCATGTGGTGCCTCCATTTTCTCATTGTACCATTTCCTAGGAGGCCTATGCTTTGCCTTGCCCTTCCTTTTCTTTGGCGGCACAAATGACAATGGCTCAAAACCATCATCATCAACCTCCTTCAACAATCATTTCTCTTCTTCATCAGATGAAGGTTTGAAATCAGGATCCTCCTCTTGTACTACACTAGAATGTGACCTTGTTGTTGGCCCTCTCCTAATTGGAAGCTTCTATTTCTTCTTCTTCTCTTCATGTACAATTATAGTTTCTTCATCCTGTGAAACAACTGTGTCATCTTCATCCATCTGAAAAAGTTCCTCAACATCTATGTCACCCTCATAATGCAACACTTCTTCCTCCTCAGATTCTTCATCATCTGATTCTTCCTCTTCTATTTCATCATACTCTCTCTTTCCCTCATCCATCTCTATGTAATCAGCATCACGCATATAAAAAGGGTTTCCATCACTGTCATATTCACCTTCACAATCAGAACCACCGCTTCCCTCATATCCCTCTTCTTCTTCTAGTTCCAAAACATCTTTTAGATTTCCTTTTACATTCTTGCTCTCTTATGTGCAAACACCAGTACCATGAGTTGCACTGTACTGCTACTTTGACTTTCAATGATAACTCCTTCTTGATCAACAACATAGATGGGTGGCTCACTGAGATCATATAACACATGCTCTTCATACACAAGTGTGGACAATTCTTACCTCTCAAACTGGTTGCAAGGAGGTGGACATGCCCTCACTAGCAAATTTATATCCTTACACTCCTGAACCTGCCTCTTTACTCTTTGCAACTCAGCATTACTCTCTACCATCTCCAATCCTTTCTCCCCTAAATTTGGATTTTCAATGTGAAAAACAAATCATATTCACTAAATCCTTGGGTTTCCATCACTGCAATCATATTCAGATATGTTACATCTGAACTGCAGAGCTTCCGCTCAAACATTTCTAAAGCATCAAAATGGAACGTAACATCCAAAATGTCATCATACAAACTGCAAAATGAAATAACAGACAAAAATGGTTAACAATTTAACCATGGCTAATAAAAAAATTTAATTAACAGATAGGTTAACAAGGATTTTTCAACTATTCAGTACCCAAGTTTAACTTAAGCATAAAACATATTTTAGTTAACATTTAAGCTTTGTTTTACTATTCTCAGATATGTTAACATATAAACACTTTTAGTTAACATATGAAGAAAGCTTTGTTTAAGTTAACATATGAACAAAGCTTTTGTTTACCCTTAGCCCTAGTCAACAATTCCAATAAACACAATTACTACAAATCAAACATATTATGAATAAACTAAGAATATGAGAGCAAAGCATAATGATAGTATACAATGTAAACAACTATCTCAATGGGTAGTTAACCCTATGACAGCAAACTGATGTTCTATATTTTTAGAGAAGTAGTTAACAGAATAATGCTGCTCTACTCTAGTTAGGTAACACCTAATGCCAATTTGGACTTAGAAATAACAATGTAAATTATATACAGCAGTAGCAATTACAGTGATCAACATGGAGGCATTAAACCCTAATCCCCTATTTTAGTTAGCAAAAATTGAAGAGTGGAGCACTTACAGAACACCACTGATGGCATGAGTCAACTGATGGGCGGTGCTGGGGTTGGCCACCCAAATTCACGCCATCCGCAGCCTCTGCTCCATCGACAACGCCAGCTCCGAAAAATCATCGTCGTAGTTATTGTACTCCGACGTGGAGTAGCCACCACTGTCGTTGACGCCTAAGCGGGGGAGGACGCCGCCGCTACCACGGTCATCGCCCCGGCCTTCGCCACCTGCTGGAGTGGCCGACGCCATCATCTCCTAGGGCACAACAGCCGCCGGGAAGAGGAAGGCTGAAAGTGCTAGTGATCGACTAGAGGGGGGGTGAATAGGCAATTTTTATGAAAGTCTTCAAAACATGGAAGTTTCGAAGACAATCGATAGAAATGAACCTATTAACATGCAGCGGAAGGTAGACTACGCTAGGCAAGCCATAGTCAAGTATTCAATGAAGTGAAAGCACAAAGACTAATAGCAGCTAGGCAGTATGGATCAGGATGGAAGACAGTATGAAGCCAATCAGAACAAGAAGAAACACAGTGAAGACAAATAGATAATGCAAACATGCACTGACTTCACAAGGACCAACTGTAAATAAAGAGATGGAAATGATAGAACCAGTTGCTTGTTGAAGACAATGATTTGTTGGACCAGTTCCAGTTGCTGTGACAACTTTACGTCTGGTTAGGGAGGCTGAGATTAACTCAGAAGACCGTGTCTTCACCTTATTCCCCTTGAGCTAAGGACACCCAGTCCTCTCCCAATCACTCTGGTAAGTCTTCAAGGTAGACTTCCAAACCTTCACAGACTTCGTTCATCGGCGATCCACAATGACTCTTGGATGCTCAGAACGCGACGCCTAACCGGCCGGAGGATTCACAGTCCTCAAGTGTAACAAATCTTCAGATCACACAGATAGGAAGACTGCAGTGATGCCTAACACTCTTTGTCTCTGGGTGTTTAGGGCTTCGTCCTCGCAAGGATTTCTCTCTCAAACGACAAAAGTCGTGCACTAACTCTGAGCAGCCAACCAATTTATGGTGTAGGGGGTGGGCTATTTATAGCCACTAGGCAACCCGACCTGATTTGTCCGAAATGACCCTGGGTCACTAAGGAACTGACACATGTTCCAACAGTCAGATTTCAAACACACGCGGCAACTTTACTTGGGCTACAAGAAAAGCTGACTCATCCAGCTCTGGATAAGATTTTCTCTCATTGTCTTCGCTCAAAGACATAGGATTTTGGTTAATCATCACTTCAGTCACTCTGACTTTGTTCACTGGGACCCCACTTAACAGTACGGTGGCTCCTATGACTCAAGAAAGAAGAAAAGGAAACGACGAAACAGCTAAGTCTTCGCGCTCCATAGTCTTCACTCAATGTCTTCTCTTGTCATAGTCTTCAATGTGAATATCTTCACATACCACCTTTGTCTTCAATGTCTTTATACATTTTTAGGGGTCATCTCTGGTAGGAAAACTGAATCAATGAGGGACTACTACCTCTGTTATCCTGCAATTCTCACAAACACATTAGTCCTTCAACCAGGTTTGTTGTCAATACTCCAAAACCAACTAGGGGTGGCACTAGATGCACTTACAAAGGCGTGAGGGAGGAGCTGCTGCGGGGGAGAGAGAGGACAGCGCCTAAGTAGTTTGAGCCATGGCTACGGCGGCATGGTGTGGTGGCCAGCGGAGCGGGCGGGGAGGGAGGCGGCAGCGAAGGAGCGGGGAGGAGGAAGAGGGCAGCGTACGGGTCGGGGTCTCGCTCGAATGCACAAACAGCCGCTCAACGGTTCGACCTGGGCTCGTCCGAGTCAGCGCGCGGGCACGCGCTCACTGGCCAATGTGGCGCCTGACGGGCGGGCCCAACTGGTCAGAGTACCTGTTAATACCTATAAAATGCACTTTTAGCCTCTTTTGCAACGTCTCGCCCAAACTTGGTACTGACACATAAAAATTACCAATCTACTTCCAATTCCCCAATTGTGGTACTTCTATGCAATTTACTCTGGTAGGCTCGACCACCTCCTTGGCCCAGGTGTCCACCTGGGTGCAGTAGAGGAACATGGCCGTCGCACCCTCGAGCTTGTGTTCTCCGATGAAATAGCCAACTTGGAGCTCAAGATCGCGCTCCAGATATACCATGAGCATGTCGACTGCTTGGACGAACGCCTACACGAGTTTAGGCAGAGCCAAGAGCTACCGTAAGCAAGGGCTACTGGTCATGGTCTCATGGACACGTTTTATTTTTTGATTCATTTCGACGTGGATAGCTATGTATTCACAGCTATCATAGTACTGCTCTGTTTCAATGTGTGCATCCTATTTTCCGTCCATATATGTTCTGTTTCAATGTGTGTGTATACGCTTTCCATTCTGTATATGTGGATGATAACAGCTAGATTCAAATTAGTATACAAAAAGAGATAGAAAATGGAATTCATAATATATATATATATATTAATTGTTCATTAGTTCATCACATAATATATATAATATCATCACATATAGATGATGATACTTAACTACTAGGTACAATGCATAAAACTGAAAATGAACAATACTAAAACTAATAATCCCTCCTGGGGCCAGTATTCCGTCAGCCCCTCGCTAGCAGCTCCCTGGTGGGCGGCGTCTTCCTAGTGCGGAGGCAGTACTCTGCCTCCTCTGCCTCGGACCGCGTGACGTACGAATCTACCTCTTGATGGCAGACGAGCATGAACGATCTTGCCATTTCGTTGGGCACCCACCGGAGCTCCTCGTCGGTGGCACGCTGGAGCTTATCAGCCCACCTCCACGCAGCGACGAGGCGCCTAGTGCCTTTGACCTTCCTCTGCTATTCGAGTGAGCGTCCTCACGGGCGGCGACTCCTCGTCGGTGCATGGGCAAACTGGCGGAGCCATGGCAGAGATTTGAGAGAGAGAGAGAGAGGGCGAGCGAGGGGAGGATGTAGATGAGAATGTAGGCGGGACGATGTGAGCAAGGTAGTATTTATTGGTGGACGGAATCTAGATCGATGGGAACAGTTGAGGGAGTCATGGATTATGGGATCCTCGGGTGTCCGGGCTTTGTGACATGGGACGGACTGATGGGCGATGAAGATATGCTACCTCTTAGCACTGCGTTGGTTTTCCCTTGAAGAGGAAAGCGTGATACAGTAGAGCAGCGTAAGTATTTCCTCAGTTTTTGAGAACCAAGGTATCAATCCAGTAGGAGGCCACGCACGAGTCCTTCGCACCTACACAAAAAATTAATCTCCACGCAACCAATGCGATAAGATAATATTTTTGGTATTTTTATGGTAGAGAAATAAAGATGCAAGTAAAATAAATGGCAAAGGAAATAACTAAATATTGGAAAATTAATATGATGGAAAATAGACCCCGGGACCATAGGTTTCACTAATGGCTTCTCTCGAGAGCATAAGTATTACGATGGGTGAACAAAATACTATTGAGTAATTGACAGAATTGAGCATAGTTATGAGAATGTCTAGGTATGATCATGTATATAGGCATCACGTCCAAGACAAGTAGACCGATTCCTGCCTGCATCTACTACTATTACTCAACACATCGACCGCTATCCAGCATGCATCTAGAGTATTAAGTTCATGAGAAAAGAGTAACACTTTAAGCAAGATGAGGGATAAACTCATGCAATATGATATAAACCCCATCTTGTTATCCTCGATGGCAACAATACAATACGTGCCTTGCTGCCCCTACTGTCACTGGGAAAGGACACCGCAAGATTGAACCCAAAGCTAAGCACTTCTCCCATTGCAAGAAAGATCCATCTAGTAGGCCAAACCAAACTGATAATTCGAAGAGACTTGCAAAGATAACCAATCATACATAAAAGAATTTAGAGAAGATTCAAATATTGTTCATAGATAGACTTGATCATAAACCCACAATTCATCGGTCTCAACAAACACACCCCAAAATAAGATTACATCGAATAGATCTCCACAAGAGAGGGGGAGAACTTTGTATTGAGATCCAAAAAGAGAGAAGAAGCCATCTAGCTAATAACTATGGACCCGAAGGTTTGAAGCAAACTACTCACACTTCATTGGAGAGAATATGGTGTTGATGTAGAAGCCCTCCGTGATCGATACCCCCTCCGGCGGAGCTCCGGGAAAGGCCCCAAGATGGGATCTCGTGGATACAGAAAGTTCTGGCGTTGGAATTAGGGTTTTGGCTCTGTATCTGGTAATTTGGGGGTACGTATGTATATATAGGAGGAAGGAGTATGTTGGTGGAGCAACATGGGCCCCACGAGAGTGCAGGGCGCGCCTGGGGGGGGGGTAGGCGCGCCCCCTACCTCGTGCCTTCCTGGTTAACTGCTTGGCGTAGGGTCCAAGTCCTCTGGATCACGTTTGTTCCGAAAATCACGTTCCCGAAGGTTTTATTCCGTTTGGACTCCGTCTGATATTCTTTTTCTGCGAAACTCTGAACTAGGCAAAAACCAACAATTCTGGGCTGGGCCTCCAGTTAATAGGTTAGTCCCAAAAATAATATAAAAGTGTATAATAAAGCCCAATAATGTCCAAAATAGGATATAATATAGCATGGAACAATAAAAAATTATAGATACATTGGAGACGTATCAAGCATCCCAAGCTTAATTCCTGCTCGTCCTCGAGTAGGTAAATGATAAAAAACAGAATTTTTGATGTGGAATGCTACTTGGCATAATTTCAATGTAATTTTTCTTAATTGTGGTATGAATATTCAGATCCGAAACATTCAAGCTAAAAGTACAATATTGGCCTAGCAATAATAATACTTCAAGCATACTAACTAAGCAATTATGTCTCTTCAAAATAAAATGGCCAAAGAAAGTTATCCCTACAAAATCATATAGTCTGGCTATGCTCCATTTTCACCACACAAATTATTTAAATCATGCACAACCCCGATGACAAGCCAGGCAATTGTTTCATACTTTTGGTGTTCTCAAACTTCTTCAATCTTCGCGCAATACATGAGCGTGAGCCATGGACATAGCACTATAGGTGGAATAGAATGGTGGTTGTGGAGAAGACAAAAAGGGGGAAGATAGTCTCATATCAAATAGGCGTATCAACGGGCTATGGAGATGCCCATTAATAGATATCAATGTGTGTGAGTAGGGATTGCCATGCAACGGATGCACTAGAGCTATAAGTATATGAAAGCTCAAAAAGAACTAAGTGGGTGTGAATCCAACTCGCTTGCTCATGAAGACCTAGGGCATTTTAAGGAAGCCCATCATTGGAATATACAAGCCAAGTTCTATAATGAAAAATTCCCACTAGTGTATGAAAGTGATAACATAGGAGACTCTCTTATAAAGATCTTGGTGCTAGTTTGAAGCATAAGTGTGGTAAAAGGATAGTAGCATTGACCCTTCTTCCTTTTTCTCTCATTTTTTTATTTGGGCCTTTTCTCTTCTTCTTTTTTATGGCCTCTTTTTTTATTTATTTATTTAGTCCGGAGTCTCATCCTGACTTGTGGGGGAATCATAGTCTCCATCATCCTTTCCTCACTTGGGACAATGCTCTAAAAATGATAATCATCACACTTTTTTAATTTACATACAACTCAACAATTACAACTCAATACTTCGAACAAAATATGATTCTATGTGAATGCCTCCGGCGGTGTACCGGGATATGCAATGAATCAAGAGTGACATGTATGAAAGAATTATGAAGGTGGCTTTGCCAAATACAATGTCAACTACATGATCACCAAAGACAATGACAATGATGAAAGCGGAACGGTGGTAAGTTGCATGGCAATATATCTCGGAATGGCTATGGAAATGCCATGATAGGTAGGTATGGTGGGCTGTTTTGAGGAAGGTATATGGTGGGTATGATACCGGCGAAAGGTGCGCGGTATTAGAGAGGCTAGCAATGGTGGAAGGGTGAGAGTGCGTATGATCCATGGACTCAACATTAGTCATAAAGAACTCATATACTTATTGCAAAAATCTACAAGTTATCAAAGCAAAGTATTACTGTCGCTGGAAAGGACATCACAATACAATATAATACGTGCAATATGATATAAACCCCATCTTGTTATCCTCGATGGCAACAATACAATACGTGCATTGCTGCCCCTACTGTCGTTGGGAAAGGACATCGCAAGATTGAACCCAAAGCTAAGCACTTCTCCCATTGCAAGAAAGATCAATCTAGTAGGCCAAACCAAACTGATAATTCGAAGAGACTTGCAAAGATAACCAATCATACATAAAAGAATTCAGAGAAGATTCAAATATTGTTCATAGATAAACTTGATCATAAACCCACAATTCATCGGTCTCAACAAACACACCGCAAAAGAAGATTACATCGAATAGATCTCCACAAGAGAGGGGAGAACTTTGTATTGAGATCCAAAAAGAGAGAAGAAGCCATCTAGCTAATAACTATGGACCCGAAGGTCTGAAGTAAACTACTCACACTTCATCGGAGAGGCTATGGTGTTGATGTAGAAGCCCTCCGTGATCGATGCCCCCTCCGGCGGAGCTCCGGAAAAGGCCCCAAGATGGGATCTCGTGGATACAGAAAGTTATAGCGGTGGAATTAGGGTTTTGGCTCCGTATCTGGTAGTTTGGGGGTACGTAGGTATATATAGGAGGAAGAGATACGTCGGTGGAGCAACATGGGCCCCACGAGGGTGGAGGGCGCCTAGGGGGGGGGTAGGCGCGCCCCTACCTCGTGCCTTCCTGGTTGATTGCTTGACGTAGGGTCCAAGTCCTCTGGATCACGTTTGTTCCGAAAATCACAGTTCCCGAAGGTTTCATTCCGTTTGGACTCGTTTGATATTCTTTTTCTACGAAACTCTGAAATAGGCAAAAACAACAATTCTGGGCTGGGCCTCTGGTTAATAGGTTAGTCCCAAAAATAATATAAAAGTGTATAATAAAGCCCAATAATGTCCAAAACAGGATATAATATAGCATGGAACAATCAAAAATTATAGATACGTTGGAGACGTATCAAGATACAAGTAGAAGCTTCCCATGTCGGTAGGATCTTTTGCGTGGATGGTAATTAGCGTCTGGATGTGTATGCTTTCCTTTCTCTATAAACCGACCCTGTACAACCCTAGGCCCCTCCGGTGTCTATATAAACTGGAGTTTAGTCCGTAGAGGCTATCAGAATTCATATAGGCTAGACATCTAGGGTTTAGCCATTATGATCTCGAGGTAGATCAACTCTTGTAACCCCTATACTCATCAAGATCAATCAAGCAGGAAGTAGGGTATTACCTCCATTAAGGGGGCCCGAACCTAGGTAAATATGTGTCCCCTTTGTCTCTTGTTACCTTCGAACATTAGACGCACAGTTCGGGACCCCCTACCCCGAGATCAGCCGGTTTTGACACCGACATTGGTTCTCTCATTGAGAGTTCCACTGTGTCGTCAGCAGAAGGTTCGAATGGCTCGTTCATCATCAACAACGATGTTGTTTCCGGGGAAACCTTCCTCCCCGGTCAACTTTTTGTGTTCGGCGGCTTTCGCTCTACTCGCCAATTCGATTGGTCACCTTGAACAGATTGACAGCTACGCCCCTGGTCATCAAATCAGATTCGGGAGCCTGAATTACGTCGCCGATGTCCAAGGAGACTTGATTTTTGCAGGGTTCCCGGCCTCGACCATTGTTCCTCTGCTTCAAGAGGGAAACTCATCGGACTCGTCATCAGGCACCGCTCAAGGACCAACTACCTACCTTGGCCTTAGATCCATGGAAGACTGCTTCATCTGAAGATGCGTATCTAAACCACTGGACCCTCTCCTACTACGAAACTTTTCTCCGAAGACCCGAAGGCAGCTATGTCTTCGGCGAGCCTGGAGTCAAACAAGACTCTCCTTGTTATCGGACAGCCGAACCTGCCTCAGGATGCAAACTCCAAACTCTGGAGGCCTGCATCTGGTGAGCACAACCTGGAATCTACCGTGCATAGCCCTGCATGTCCTTGGCCCCTGCCCGGCCTTTGCTCTTAAATGAGGGCCTATACTTAATGTGATCCCTCGCCATTACGGAAGCGTCACCTCCGAACTACACCCAGCTCCGATTAGGGGTTGAGAGCGGGCAATTTTACGCCCCACCCACGACCCACATAATAGCCACTGTCGAGGTTTTGACCGACATGTTGGATTACGCCTCCGAAGAAATCGACGGTATGGACGACGATGCCGGAGACAAACAAAGCCAAGACCCGCCATTTACCAGGCGCTGGAGGGCTACCTCCACATATGATGTATATATGGTGGATACACCCAAAGATGACGGCAAAGGCAAGAAAGATCCGAGTGAGGACAAGCCTACAGATGCAACACCAAAACATCGACGTTAGCGACGCCGCTCAAAATCGTGTCGCAAAAAGGACAGTAATACTGGCATTGGAGACAATTACACTTCGGACAATGCCAAGGATCCTGAAGACCCCATTGAACTTACGTCCGAACAGGATGATTGGGAAGTGGGACAAGTCAACCCTGACCAGCCAGTCAGGAATGAGGATTCGTAAGATAGTAACTATCTACTAATCTCCGAGGATGATGTCAGCCTCAGCAACAAAGACTTCATCGTGTGAGAGGAACCCCTCAAGCAAGAGCACTTTAAGCTTCAGCTAATCACAACTATGCGAAGCCTAAAGAAGAAGCAGCAATAGCTCCAGGCCGAACATGATACCCTTAATGACATATGGACCCAAGTCCTAGTTGCCGAAGAATACAACCTCGAGCGCCCAACAAAGAATTATCCGAAGCGTGGCTACTACCACAATTCAACGACGAGGCCCTTGAGCCAATACCGTCGAGATAAGACCGCGCAACTGAACCAAAGAGACCACCGCGTGGGTCGAGGGAGTCCTGGACTAAGGGGTCCTCGGGCGTCCAGCCTGTTAGCCATGGGCCGGACTGATGGGCTGTGAAGATACGAAGACCGAAGACTGCACCCGAGTCCGGATGGGACTCTCCTTGGCGTGGAAGGCAAGCTTGACGACCGGATATGTATATTCCCTTCTTTGTAACTGACCTTGTGTAACCCTAGATCCTCTCGGTGTCTATATAAACCGGAGGACTTAGTCCGGATAGGACACTCATTATCATAGCCATACAAGCTAGACCTCT
This sequence comes from Triticum urartu, assembly GCF_003073215.2. Classification (NCBI taxonomy): domain Eukaryota; kingdom Viridiplantae; phylum Streptophyta; class Magnoliopsida; order Poales; family Poaceae; genus Triticum; species Triticum urartu. Next base: position 68,051,998 of record NC_053028.1, on the reverse strand, counting down.
AGGGTTCAGCCATTACGATCTCGAGGTAGATCAACTCTTGTAATACTCATACTCATCAATATCAATCAAGCAGGACGTAGGGTATTATCTCCATAGAAAGGGGCCGAACCTGGGTAAACATCGTGTCCCTTGTCTCCTGTTACCATCGACCTTAGACACACAGTTCGGGACCCCCTACCAGAGATCCGCCAGTTTTGACACCGACATTGGTGCTTTCATTGAGAGTTCCATTGTGCTGTCGCTAAGAGGTTTGATGGCCCCTTCAATCGTCAATAATGATGCTGTCCAAGGAGAAACCTTTCTCCTCGGACAGATCTTTGTGTTCGGCGGCTTCGTATCGCGGGCCAATTCGCTTGGCCATCTAGAGAAGATCGAAAGCCACGCCCCTGCCCATCAGGTCAGATTTGGGAGCTTGAACTACGTTGCGGACATCCGTGGAGACTTGATCTTTGCTGGATTCGAGACCGCGGTAGCCCCTCCTGGTCACCCCGATGATCATGACCTAAATCTGTCATCAGGCTGCGTCCAGGAGATTGCTCCTGTAACCGCTCTGGCCCAAGATCCGGAGCAAGCTGCGCCACCCAAGGACAGGAGGATCAACCCTACCACGGAGGCCACAGATTCCACGGTGTTGGAGCCGCATATAGACTTAACCTCTCACGACGTCTCTGTCAGCGGAACTCCGTACTCGTATCCGGTCATAAGTTCTGAACCACGTGAGCCCGCGGACGCCGAGCTTGATCGTCTATCGATCTTCGAATTCGGCATCGCGGACATCTTCCAGCACTCGCCTTTGGGCGATATGCTAAACTCGTTAAAGAACCTGTCCTTGATAGAGGACTCACAGCCGAACTATATCCAGCTCGAACCAGGGACTGGCGGCGGAGAATTTTGCTTCCCACCCACCACCTACTTCATAGCCACAGTCGAGGATTCGACCGATACACTTGATTACGACTCCGAGAACATTGACGGTATGGACGACGACGCCGAAGACAGCGAAGACCCCGTTGATACAGCTAATGACCAAGATGAACGGGAAGATGCGCAGGTTAGCCCTGGTAAGTAGGCCAAGTACGAAGATTCAGAGGACGACAATTACCTTCCGCTCTCTGAGGACGAGGTGAGCCTCGGCATCGAGGATTTTATCATGCCTGAGGAACCTCTTGAGCAGGAGCGCTTCAAGCGCCAACTAATAGCCACTGCAAGGAGCCTGAAAAAGAAGCAGCAGCAACTTCAAGCTGATCAAGATCTTCTCAATAATAGATGGACCAAAGTCCTAGCCGCCGAAGAATACGACCTTAGTGGCCCAGCCAAAAGCTACCCGAAGAGTAGATTGCTACCCCAGGTTGACGACAGGGCGCTCGAGCCCACGCCATTATCGCACAGGACGTCAGGTCAACCACAACTTGGTTCGGGTAAAGCGGCAACTCAAGCCGAACACCAGACCGCCCCACCTCGCTGTAAAGGCAAGACCAAAACAGCTCGGGATTGTGCACACGACCGTCACCAGGCCCCGGGTAGCAGAGCAGGGCACCCAAGAGCGACCTACGGATCGCGAGGACATACCTCGACACGCGACGACGACCACCTATCCTGACGTGCCAAACCTAGCCATGCCCGGGCCGAAAACCGCAAACGGACTCCATCAGAGGTACGTCACAGTGCCCAACATAGAGGCGTCGCGCACCCTATTTGCTTCACATACGAAGCAATGGAGCATCAATTCCCAGACGGGTTCGAACCTATGAATATTGAATCATACGGTGGAACAACATACCCCACAGTATGGATCCAGGACTTCCTCCTCTATATCCACATGGCCCATGGGGACGACCTTCATGCCATCAAATACCTACCACTAAAACTCAAAGGACCAGCTCGGTACTGGTTAAACAGTCTGCCCGAAAATTCTATTGGCAGCTGGGAAGATTTGGAGGACGCCTTTCGCGAAACCTTCCAAGGAACATATGTCCGGCCACCGGACGCCGATGACTTAGGTCACATTGTCTAGCAGCCCGGAGAGTCAGCCAGGCAGCCCTAGACTAGGTTCTTAGTTAAAAAGAACCAAATCGTCGACTGTACGGACGCGGAGGCCCTTGCGGCCTTTAAACACAGCGTCCGAGATGTATGGCTTGCACGCCACCTCGGTCAAGAAAGACATAGATCCATGACAACCCTTACCGCTCTAATGACCCGCTTTTGCGCGGGAGAAGACAGCTGGCTCGCTCGTAGAAGCAATAGCGCCAGCGACCCGAGCACTTCCAAAATTCGAGACGGCAACGGCAAGCCACGACAAAGTAAACACAACAGTCGCAATGATAATGAAAGATCACACGACACAACGGTCAACGCCGGATTCAGCAATCCTAAGCCTGGTCAACGAAAAAAGGCATTCAAGGCGAACAAAGACAGACCATCCAACCCAGACAGGGTACTGGACTGACCCTACCAGATTCACGACCACCCCAATAAACCAGCTAACCATACCAACAGAAACTGTTGGGTCCTCAAGCAGGACGGCAAGCTCAACGCCGAACACAAGGGAAGGGGGCCGCTAGGCAATAGGGACGACGAAACGGTTCACCAGCCAAGTGCCGAAGGCCAGAAGCAATTTCCCCTGAAGATTGATCAAATCCGGAGCAGAAATAGCAATTTGGCTTCCGTTGCCCATCTCATATACCCGTTAAAACTATACCGCGCATACATAACTACACGCTTAAGCTACCATGGGCATTGGCGGAAGCATAATACGGACAAGTCTGCAAGCACTCCGGTAACATTTTTAATCTACTTTCCCTTTTTCTTTCTTTCTTCATTACCTCTTAAAAACAGGTGGGCAAAGGAGAAACATCTAAAACCGACTCTATCGGAGTTCGGATCCGTACACTCACCTACGGGGCTACTTCCTTCAAGGATTCCGCTCGCCGAGGACAGGCAGCGCAGACGTGCGACAGAAGGTCCAAAATAACTTTTTGTAGACCGCACTCTTTTTCAAGCCTGTAACATGCCTTTTTCCTTTGCCTTCGACCGAGGGCATATCAAATAGCCGGGGTCGTGGCCTTTATATATATCAAGTAATCTTTGGCATATTGCTCAGGTCCCAGTTCACATTACCAGTATTATTTATCCGCATCTTTCCGCAATTGAACACACCTCCTATGGTTGTTTCACAGATATACCCCGGCTTAAACTTGCCAGGGGCTCGGTACGGGAACAATTGAGTTGCCAACAAAGTCCGAACAGCTTTTGTAGCGTACTTCGGCGTCGCGAGTTTGGCCTTATATGCATCAGCTCCGAATCATGTCTTGGGTCAATAGTTGGGTTGCCCGGCTCCTGTGCTTGCTATCCTACATTTCGCTCTATTAGCTAGGGTAGTAAAGGGAGAACTACTGCGATTGTGCTTCCGGTTCACCTGGCTCAGCACCTCAGTAGAGAAAGCCGAAAACCGACTGTCATGATGCAGCGAGAGCTGGTCAACCACTCGATGACTTATCGGAATCTCTAGCGATTCCTCCGTTTCACACGAAGGACCTCTTTTCGGTCAAATATGTACACGCATCGTATGAATATGCCGCATACATACCAGGGGCTATGTCATAGACCCACCATAAAACTCCTATGGCTAAGTGAAAGTGTTAACGCCCTATAGTCTGGTTGCCTGGTTCGCCGCATTGACACCTCCTTCACGGACCAAGACATTGTGTCAAGAGTGATCAAATGCTTTTCCGAACACCCCCATACTTCCCATGAGGGGGCTGAAGCCGACGACTGGAAAACTTTCAGATTATATTAAAACGGCCGCACAGGAGGAACACAAACTTTCAAGCAACATATAAAAACAGATTAACTATAAAATTGTCTCCTACAATTCTCATAGACCTCACTCGAACATTATGTCTTTCGAGCACTGACCCTCTATCAAGCGGGCAGCCACTAGGACGTTTTCAAAATAATGCTTCGGTTCTTGGTGGTCCTTGCCCTTGGGTGGACTCTTCACTGCAACATCGATGGCCTTCATCTTCCCCCAGAATGTCTTGACTCGGGCAAGGGCCATCTGTGCACCCTCGATGCACACCGACCGCTTCACAGCGTCGATACGTGGCACCGCTTCAACAAGCCATTGCACCAAGCCGAAGTAACTATTTGGAACAGGCTTAGTTGGCCATAACCGGGTTATGACATTCTTCATGGCAGCGCCGGATATCCTATGAAGCTCGGCCCACTGGGACATCTGCTCATTTAGCAACAGGGGCGCTTCGAAGCGCTGAATTGCGACCAGAAAAGCTTCTCTATTGCATACCCCTCTCGCGCCTGGTAAAACTGCGCCGCATCGGAAGAACTCTTCGACAAGTCTAAAAACTCGTCCGGAGAACTCCATAATTGGTTAAGCTGAGCATAGTTCGGATCGCCGAACTTAGTCTGTAGCAAAAATGGCTCACCAGCCATAATCTCCCTAGCTTACCGGATCTCCTCACGGGCAGCTCTGGATTCAAACTGCCCTTCCCTCGCCTCTCGTAAGGCCTTGTCAACTTCAGCTGTTTTGGCTTCATTCTCCTTCTCAAGGAGTTTACAGTGGCTAGCAACATTTTTTAGTTCGAGCGCCATCGTGGATATCTTCTCCTCGTCTTAACGCTGAGCAGCTCGTTCGGCCTTTAAATCAGCCGATGCCTTTTCGGCAGCCACATTACTACACCGGGCTTTCTCCTTGGCCCGGGCCAGCTCCGCCCGAAGAATTTCAACGGCGTCAGCACCATCTGCAGCCATGCATATTACAGTATATAAATTTCAGCATTATGCTTATATCACAAACATGTATGTGAAGGGACTGCCCCGAACACATACCTTGTGATTCGTTAAGACGCAGATTGATTAACGCAATGTCATCCCCGACCATATCAAGCTTTCGTTGTAGCTCAGCAATTTCCATAGTCTGGGAAGTAGCCAGGGGGAATCAGCCTGTGTTCAAGTCAATCGGATTAGTCCTTGAATGTTTCTTCTTGATCCTTCGTTCACCTCCCATGGGAAGCCAACCTGAGTCTCAGGGGCTACTATCTATACACAGGTGTATTTTGCGAATAAAACACAATTGCACATATTACAGTACAAACCTCGAAGCCTCTTAGTAGGCTCGCAAAAGCCTCATCCAATCCGCTCTTCATGGACTGGACCTTTTCAACCACCGTTCCCATTAAGGTATGATGTTCTTCTGAGACGGACGCCTGCCGCAGCATGTTCTTCAAGATATCCGGCGCCTTTGGGTCTCCGGAGGCTGCCGTAAGAGTACGACCAGCCTTTGAAGGGATCCATTCGTTCATATCCGATTGTATATCAGACTGTCCGGGGCCTTCACTGTTGTCCCCTGGACCCTGGGCCACCGAAGTATTACCTTCGGGCAATGTCTTCATCATCCCTTGCACCACTTGTTGGTCGGGGTAGACCCTCCGCGACGACACCTCCAAGTCGTCTGCCCTATTGGACGGGGAATCCGGTGGGGGCGTCTCGCTTTCCATCATCTCTGGGAGAAGGTTCCCCGAGGAAAAGGATTGTTGAGGAAGACTGCGTGCTGACCTACAAAAACAAAGAATATACATTCCGGGCATTATAAGAAAGGAACGAGACATGTTTAAAACAACTTTGATTCACTTACAATTTGGCCTGAGGCTTGTCCTCGTCATGAGACTGCGCTTCGACATCCTCCAAGCCCGAGCCGGCCTCCTGAAGCATCTTGCCTTGCTTAGAAGGCTACTTCTCCCCATCTTCGGAGGCGGCCCTTCTCTTCCTAGGAGGAATGGAGATAGTGCCCCCCTTCACTTTTGTCTTCGGATAGGGGGACTTTGATTCCTCCAGACACAATGTTCGATGCACCCTTGGCATAGGGGCCATCTTTGGTCCTCTCACTCTCCACCTCGCCCTCCTTCACAGGCTTTTGGCATGGTGCCAGGGCCAGCATCCTTGTTAGAACAGGATTCGCTGGGCCCTCGGGCAGAGGGGCCGAACACATAATTAGCTCCGCCTTCTTTGTCCAGCCTTGGAAGAAGATAGATTGCTTAGTACCATATTACGGTATGCATAATTATAAAGTGTTCGGGAGCTAAGTGCTTACCGGGTATCCGGGCGGTTGTAGTTAAGGCCAGCATCTTCGGTGATGTTCGGCCAGTGTTTCCACTTCCCGAAAAATAACTTCCACATCCCTTTGTGTGTGGTGCCGAAGAAGTGTTGAAGGGTTTGTGGTCCTCCTGGATTAAACTCCCACATGCGGCGAGACCTGCGCTGGCACAACAGGATTCGGTGAACTAACATCACTTGGATCACGTTGACAAGATCGATGTCTCTCTCGAGGAGGGTTCAGATGCGGCTCTGTAAAGTCGCACTTCATCAACTGATCCCCAGTGCAGCCCCTTGTTGACCCATGATACAAACTGTAACGGTGGGCCAGGATGGAATATGGGTGCAGCTACCCACTTGGTGCTGCGGGGCTCTGTAATGTAAAACCACTCCCGATGCCAGTGATTGGAAGTTTCGGTAAAAGAACCATTCGGCCAAGGAGTGCTGGTGAATTGGCTGGATCATAGCACCGCCGCACTCCACCTGTTCCCCGTCGACTACCTTCGGCTTCACACGGAAGGTCTTGAGCCATAAGCCGAAGTGTGGGGGGATTCGAAGGAAGGCCTCGCATGTAATGATAAACACCGAGATGTGGAGGATAGAGTCCGGGTCTAGGTCATGAAAATCTAGCCCATAATAAAACATTAGCCCCCGGACGAAGGGGTGAAGAGCAAACCCTAGCCCTCGGAGGAAGTGGGAGATGAATACAACCCTCTCGCCAGATCTGGGGGTCGGAATAACCTGTCCTTGAGTAGGAAGCCGGTGGTGCACCTCCATGGTCACATATCTGGCCGCCCGAAGCTTTGCGATATCCTCCTCCGTGACGGAGGAAGCCGCCCATCGGCCTTGGGAGCTGGGTCCAGACATGATGGGAGGCTTGAAACGATGAAGTCGAACCTTGGGTGCTAGAACTCGAGGTCGAGAAGGCTGAGGAAAGGTTTGGCATAAAAGACGGCCCTTGGTTCCTTTATAAAGGCAGCGGGTATTGAACGCCTCCTCCCGAGCCTAAGAACCTGCCTATTCCTAAGGAATCTTTCCCGAAGGATGGTTGGGTTACCCACGCTTGTATTGATGAAAATCCCGCAATTGGGGGACACGATCTCTGCTTCGACAAGACGTGTCAAGGACAACCACGCCCCGAAAAGTGGGACGACGGGACGGGAAACGGTCCGAAATAATGACTGAGAAGCATGACGTCACATTGCTAAAAGTTTCCAGCAGGTTGGATTCGTAGAATACTATACGCTCTATGACTGTATGTTACAGGTCCGGACACAATCAATTCGTCCGAAGACTATTTTGGAGTTCAGAAGGAGGAACCTGCCTTGCAATGCCGAAGAAAGCACTACGCGTCGGATACCTTGTCATTGAAGCCAGGTTCAGGGGCTACTAAGGGAGTCCTGGACTAAGGGGTCCTTAAGCATCCGACCTGTTAGCCATGGGCCGGACTGATGGGCTGTGAAGATACAAAGACCGAAGACTGCACCCGAGTCCGGATGGGACTCTCCTTGGCGTGGAAGGCAAGCTTGATGACCGGATATGTAGATTCCCTTCTTTGTAACCGACCTTGTGTAACCCTAGATCCTCCCGGTGTCTATATAAACCGGAGGACTTAGTCCGGATAGGACACTCATTATCATAGCCATACAAGCTAGACCTCTAGGGTTCAGCCATTACAATCTCGAGGTAGATCAACTCTTGTAATACTCATACTCATCAATATCAATCAAGCAGTACGTAGGGTATTACCTCCATAGAGAGGGCCCAAACCTGGGTAAACATCGTGTCCCTTGTCTCCTGTTACCATCGACCTTAGACGCACAGTTCGGGACCCCCTACCCGAGATCCGCCGGTTTTGACACCGACAGCACCCCCCGACAAGTTATGGGCATAATGGGCCAAAGGGAGGGACAAACCAGCCCACTAGGGGGTGGTGCGCCCCTCCACTTGTTTGGACAGCCCTAGGGAAGGAAAAGGGGGAGGGCTAGCCCCTCCTGCCTTTCCCTATCATGGGAGAAAGGAAAGGGAGGGGCACCACCCTCCCCTGCCTTTCCCCGCACTCCAAATAAGGAAAGAAGGGGGTGCGGCTTGGGAGGGACCCCAAGTAGGATTCCTCCTACTTGGGCGCTTCCTTTGGCTGCTCCTCCCTCACTCCCACCTATATATGTGTGGGAGGGGGCGCCTAGCACATACCGCACAATTGCCTAGCCGTGTGAGGCGCCTCCTCCACCGTTTACACCCCAGTCATATTTTTCATAGTGCTTAGGTGAAGCCCTGCGGAGATCACTTCATCATCACCGTCACCACGCCATCGTGTTGACGGAACTCATCTACTACGTCGACATCTTGCTGGATCAAGATGGCGAGGGACATCACCGAGCTGAAGGTGTGCAGAACGCGGAGGTGCTGTGCGTTCGGTACTTGATCGGTTGAAGCGCAAAACATCAACCGCGTTATGAAACGCTTCCGCTTACGGTCTACGAGGGTACGTAGACACACTCTCCCCCTCATTGCTATGCATCTCCATGGATAGATCATTGGGTGTGCGTAGAAAACTTTTGTTTTCCATGCAATGATTCCCAACAGTGGCATCATGAGCCAGATCTATGCGTAGATGATATGCACGATTAGAACACAAAGAGTTGTGGGCGGTGATAGTCATACTGCTTACCACCAATGTCTTATTTTGATTCGGCGGTATTTTGGGATGAAGCGGCCCAGACCAACCTTACATGTCCACGCACATGAGACCGGTTCCACCAACTGACATGCAACTAGTTTTGCATAAAGGTGGCTGGCGGGTGTCTGTTTCTCCTACTTCCGTGGAATCGAATTTGACTGCGGCCGGTCCTTGAAGAAGTTAAAACAGCAAACTTGACGAAACACCGTTGTAGTTTTTGCCGTAAGTAAGAACGGTTCTGGCTAGAAACCCGCACCAGCCACGTAAAACTTGCAACAACATAGTAGAGGACGTCTAACTTGTTTTTGCATGGTATGTTGTGATGTGATATGGTCAAGACATGATGTGATATACGTTATTGTATGAGATGATCATGTTTTGTAAGATATCTGGCAACCGGCAGGAGCCTTATGGTTGTCTCTTTATTGTATGAAATGCATACGCCATGTAATTGCTTTACTTTATCACTATGCGTTAGCCATAGTTGTAGAAGCAATAGTTGGTGAGACGACCATGATGCAACGATGGAGATCAAAGTGTCAATCCGGTGAAAATGGAGATCATGACGATGCTTTGAAGATGGAGATCAAAAGCACGAGATGATGATGGCCATATCATGTCACATATTTTGATTGCATGTGATGTTTATATTTTATGCATCTTATTTTGCTTAGTACGGCGGTAGCATTATAAGATGATCCCTTCACTAAATTTCAAGGTAAAAGCGTTCTCCCTGAGTATGCACCATTGCTACAGTTCGTTGTGTTGAGACACCATGTGATGATCGGGTGTGATAGACTCTACATTCACATACAATAGGTGCAAGATAGTTTTGCACATGCGAAATACTTGGGTTAAACTTGACGACCCTAGCATGTACAGACATGGCCTCGGAACACTGGAGACCGAAAGGTCGAACGCGAATCATATAGATATGATCAACATAGAGATGTTCACCATTGATGACTACCCCATCTCACGTGATGATCGACATGGGTTAGTTGATTTGGATCACGTGTCACTTAGATGACTTGAGGGATGTCTATTTAAGTGGGGGTTCTTTAGTAATTTGATTAATTGAACTTAGTTTATCATGGACTTAGTCTTAACAGTTTTTGCATATCTATGTTGTAGATCAATAGCTCGCGATGTAGCTCCCCTATATTTTTGATATGTTCCTAGAGAAAACTAAGTTGAAAGATGATAGTAGCAATAATGAAGACTGGTTCCATGATCTGAGGATTATCCTCATTGCTGCACAGAAGAATTATGTCCTTGATGCACCGCTAGGTGACATACCTATTGCAGGAGCAGATGCAGACGTTATGAACGTTTGACAAGCTCGATATGATGACTACTTTATAGTTTAGTGCGTCATGCTTTACGGCTTAAAATTGAGACTTCAAAATGTTTTGAATGCCACGGAGCATATGAGATGCTCCAAGAGCTGAAATTAGCATTTCAGACTCATGCCCGTGTTAGGAGGTATGAGACCTCTTACAAGTACTTTGCCTACAAGATGGAGGAGAATAGCTCAACTAGTGAGCATGTGCTCAGAATGTCTGGGGTACTACAATCACTTGAATCAAGTGGGAGTTAATCTTCCAGATAAGATAGTGATGACAAAATTCTCTAGTCACTATCACCAAGCTACTATAACTTTGTGATGAACTATAATATGCAAGGGATGATGAAAATGATTCCCGAGCTCTTCACAATGTTGAAATCGGCAAAGGTAGAAATCAAGAAAGAGCATCAAGTGTGGATGATTAACAAGACCACTAGTTTCAAGAAAAAGGGCAAGGGAAAGATAGGGAACTTCAAGAAGAATGAAAAGCAAGCTGCCGCTCCCATGAAGAAGCCCAAAGCTGGACCCAAGCCTGAAACTGAGTGCCTCTACTGCAAAGGAAATGATCACTGGAAGCGGAACTGCCCCAAATACTTGGCGGATAAGAAGGATGGCAAAGTGAACAAAGGTATATTTGATATACATGTTATTGCTGTGTACTTTACTAGTGTTCATAGCAACCCTTGGGTATTTGATACCGGTTTAGTTGCTAAGATTAGTAACTCAAAAACAGGAGTTGCAGAATAAATAGAGACTAGTTAAGTGCAAGGTGACGATGTGTGTTGGAAGTGATTCCAAGGTTGATACGATCACCATCGCACACTCCCTCTACCTTCGGGATCAGTGTTGAACCTAATTAAATGTTATTTGATGTTTGCGTTGAGCAGGAATATGATTTGATCATGTTTACTTCAATACGGTTATTCATTTAAGTTAGAGAATAATTGTTGTTCTGTTTACATGAATAAAACCTTCTATGGTCATACACCCAATGTAAATGGTTTATCGAATCTCGGTCGTAGTGATACACATATTCATAATATTGATGCCAAAAGATGCAAAGTTGATAATGATAGTGCAACATACTTGTGGCACTACCGTTTAGGTCATATTGGTGTAAAGCGCATGAAGAAACTCCATACAGATGGACTTTTGGAATCACTTGATTATGAATCATTAGATACTTGTGAACCATGCCTCATGGGCAAGATGACTAAAACTTCGTTCTCCGGAACAATGGGCGAGCTAATGACTTATTGGAAATAATACATACCGATGTATGTGGTCCGATGAGGATTGACGCACGCGGCGGGTATCATTATTTTCTGACCTTCACAGATGATTTGAGTAGGTATGGGTATATCTACTTAATGAAACACAAGTCTGAAACATTTGAAAAGCTCAAAGAATTTCAGAGTGGAGTGGAGAATCATCGTAACAAGAAAATAAAGTTTCTACGATCTAACCGCGGAGGCGAATATTTGAGTTACGAGTTTGGCCTTCATTTATATAATGTGGAATTGTTTCACAACTCACACCACCTGGAACACCACAGTGTAATGGTGTGTCCAATCGTCGTAATCGCACTTTATTAGATATGGTGCGATCTATGATGTCTCTTACCGATTTACCACTATCGTTTTGGGGTTATGCATTAGAGACAACCGCATTCACGTTAAATAGGGCATCATCTAAATCCGTTGAGACGACACCATATGAAATGTGGTTTGGCAAGAAACCTAAGCTGTCATTTCTTAAAGTTTGGGGTTGCGACACTTATGTCAAAAGGCTTCAGCCTAATAAGCTCGAACCCAAATCAGAGAAGTGCGTCTTCATAGAATACCCGAAGGAAACAATTGGGTACACTTTCTACCACAGATCCGAAGGCAAGATCTTTGTTGTCAAGAATGGAACCTTTCTAGAGAAGGAGTTTCTCTTGAAAAAAGTAAGTGGGAGGAAAGTAGAACTTGATGAGGTAATTGTACCTTCTCTCAATTTGGAAAGTAGCACATCAGAGAAATCCATTCCCGTGATGCCTACACCAACTAGAGAGGAAGCTAATGATGATGACCATGAAACTTTAGATCAAGTTACTACTGAACCTTGTAGGTCAACCAGAGCATGATCCACACCAGAGTGGTACAGTAATCCTGTTCTGAATTTCATGTTACTAGACCAAGGCGAACCTATGAACTATGAAGAAGCTATGATGAGCCCAAATTCCGATAAATGGCTTGAGGCCATGAAATCTTAGATAGGATCCATGTATGAGAACAAAGTATGGACTTTATGGACTTGCCCGATGATCGGCAAGCCATTGAGAATAAATGGATCTTCAAGAAGAAGACAAACGCTGATGGTAATGTCACCATCTACAAAGCTCGACCTGTTATGAAAGGTTTTCAAAAAGTTCAAGGAGTTGACTACGATGAGACCTTCTCACCCGGAGCGATGCTTAAGTGAGTCCGAATCATGTTAGCAATTGCCGCATTTTATAATTATGAAATCTGGAAAATGGATGTCAAAACTACATTCCTTAATGGATTTCTTAAAGAAGAGTTGTATATGATGCAACCAGAAGGTTTTGTCGATCCTAAAGGTGCTAACAAAGTGTGCAAACTCTAGCGATCCATCTATGGACTGGTGCAAGCATCTCGGAGTTGGAATATACGCTTTGATGTGGTGATCAAAGCATACGGTTTTCTACAGACTTATGGTGAAGCCTGTATTTACAAGAAAGTGAGTGGGAGCTCTGTAGGATTTCTGATATTATATGTGGATGAAATATTGTTGATCGGGAATGATATAGATTTTCTGGATAGCATAAAATTATACTTGAATAAGAATTTTTTAGTGAAAGACCTCGGTGAAGCTGCTTATATATTGGGCATCAAGATATATAGAGTTAGATCAAGACGCTTGATGTTTGCTTGAACTACGTCGGTACTTCCCCAAAGAGGAAGGGATGATGCAACACAACAACGGTAGGTATTTCCCTCAGTGATGAGACCAAGGTTATCAAACCAGTAGGAGAACCAAGCAACACTACGTATACATCACCTGCACACAAATAACAAATACTCGCAACCCGACACGTTAAAGGGGTTGTCAATCCCTTTCGGGTAACGGCGCCAAAAATTGGCAAGTGACGTGAGAGAGTTGTAATAAATTGATAGATAGATTGCCAAATAAAGTAAAGTGTAGCAAGGTATTTTTGTATTTTTGGTTTAATAGGTCTGAAAATAAAAGCAAATAAAAATAGATCGCAAAGGCAAATATAATAAAGAAGAGACCCGGGGGCTGTAGGTTTCACTAGTGGCTTCTCTCGAGAAAAATAGAAAACGATGGGTAAACGAATTACTGTTGGGCAATTGATAGAACTTCAAATAATCATGACGATATCTAGGCAATGATCATTATATAGGCATCACGTCCAAGATTAGTAGACCGACTCCTGCCTGCATCTACTACTATTACTCCACACATCAACCGCTATCAAGCATGCATCTAGTGTATTAAGTTCATGGAGAAACAGAGTAATGCAATAAGAACGATGACATGATGTAGACAAGATCTATTTATGTAGAAATAGACCCCATCTTGTTATCCTTAATAGCAACGATACATACGTGTCGGTTCCCCTTCTGTCACTGGGATCAAGCACCGTAAGATCGAATCCATCACAAAGCACCTCTTCCCATTGCAAGATAAATAGATCAAGTTGGCCAAATGATACATCTCTAACATATCTATAATTTATGAATTATACATGCTGTTATATTATCATTCTTGGATATTCTACAATCATTTTATATCAACTTTATATCATTTTTTGGGACTAACCTATTGACCCAGTGCCAAGTGCTAGTTGCTGTTTTTGCTTGTTTTATACATCGCAGGAAATCAATATCAAACGGAGTCCAAACACCGTGAAATTTTTTGTGGATTCTTATGGACCAGAAGACATCCAGTGGGCCAGAGAAGCACCTGGGGGTGCCCTGAGGGGGGCACAACTCACAAGGGTGCGCCTGGGGGCCCAGGCGCACCCAGGTGGGTTGTGCCCACCTCGGTGGCCTCCTACACCCCCTCCTTGCCCTATAAATTGCCAAATATTCCAAAAACCCTCGTGGAGACCCTAGATCAGAAGTTCCGCCCCCGCAAGGCTCTGTAGCCATGAGAGACCAATCTAGACCCCGTTCCAGCACCCTGTGCTACCTCTTGAGCACTGCATTGGTTTTCCCCGAAGAGGAAGGGATGATGCAGCAAAGTAGCGTAAGTATTTCCCTCAGTTTTTGAGAATCAAGGTATCAATCCAGTAGGAGGCTATGCGCGAGTCCCTTGTACCTGCACAAAACAAATAAATCCTCGCAACCAACGCGAATAGGGGTTGTCAATCCCTACACGGCCACTTACGAGAGTGAGATCTGATAGATATGATAACATAATATTTTTGGTATTTTTGTGATAAAGATGCAAAGTAAAATAAAGGCAAAGTAAAGAAGCAAAGGAAATAACTAAGTAGTAGGAGATTGATATGATAAAGATAGACCCGGGGGCCATAGGTTTCACTAGTGGTTTCTCTCGAGAGCATAAGTATTCTACGGTGGGTGAACAAATTACTGTTGAGCAATTGACAGAGTTGAGCATAGTTATGAGAATATCTAGGTATGATCATGTATATAGGCATCACGTCCGAGACAAGTAGACCAACTCCTGCCTGCATCTACTACTATTACTCCACTCATCGACCGCTATCCAGCATGCATCTAGAGTATTAAGTTAAAAACAGAGTAACTCCTTAAGCAAGATGACATTATGTAGAGGGATAAACTCATGCAATATGATGAAAACCCCATCTTTGTTATCCTCGATGGCAATAATACAATACGTGCCTTGCTGCCCCTACTGTCACTGGGAAAGGACACCACAAGATTGAACCCAAAGCTAAGCACTTCTCCCATTGCAAGAAAGATCAATCTAGTAGGCCAAACCAAACTGATAATTTGAAGAGACTTGCAAAGATAACCAATCATACATAAAAGAATTCAGAGAAGATTAAAATATTGTTCATAGATAGACTTGATCATAAACCCACAATTCACCGGTCTCAACAAACACACCGCAAAAAGAAGATTACATCGAATAGTTCTCCACAAGAGAGGGGGAGAACATTGTATTAAGATCCAAAAAGAGAGAAGAAGCCATCTAGCTAATAACTATGGACCCGTAGGTCTGAGGTAAACTACTCACACTTCATCAGAGGGGCTATGGTGTTGATGTAGAAGCCCTTTGTGATCGATGCCCCCTCCGGTTAAGCTCCGGAACAGGCCCCAAGATGGGATCTCGTGGATACAGAAAGTTGCGGCGGTGGAATTAGGTTTTTGGCTCCGTCTCTGATCGTTTGGGGGGTACGTAGGTATATATAGGAGGAAGAAGTATGTCGGTGGAGCAACAGGGGGCCCACGAGGGTGGAGGGCGCGCCTGGGGGGGGGGGGGGGGGGGTAGGCGCGCCCCCTACCTCGTGGCCTCCCTGTTGGTTGCTTGACGTAGGGTCCAAGTCTCCTGGATCATGTGCGGTGAGAAAATCACGTTCCCGAAGGTTTCATTCCGTTTGGACTCCGTTTGATATTCCTTTTCTTCGAAACCCTAAAATAGGCAAAAAAAACAGCAATTCTGGGCTGGGCCTCCGGTTAATAGGTTAGTCCCAAAAATAATATAAAAGTGGATAATAAAGCCCAATAATGTCCAAAACAGTAGATATATAGCATGGAGCAATCAAAAATTATAGATACGTTGGAGACGTATCAAGCATCCCCAAGCTTAATTCCTGCTCGTCCTCGAGTAGGTAAATGATAAAAACAGAATTTTTGATGTGGAGTGCTACTTGGCATAATTTTCATGTAATTCTTCTTAATTGTGGTATGAATATTCAGATCCGAAAGATTCAAGACAAAAGTTCATATTGACATAAAAATATAATACTTCAAGCATACTAACTAAGCAATGTCTTCTCAAAATAACATGGCCAAAGAAAGTTATCCCTACAAAATCATATAGTCTGGCTATGCTCTATCTTCACCACACAAAGTATTTAAATCATGCACAACCCCGATGACAAGCCAAGCAATTGTTTCATACTTTTGACATTCTCAAACTTTTTCAATCTTCACGCAATACATGAGCGTGAGCCATGGACATAGCACTATAGGTGGAATAGAATGGTGGTTGTGGAGAAGAAAAAAGGGAGAAGATAGTCTCACATCAACTAGGCGTATCAACGGGCTATGGAGATGCCCATAAATAGATATCAATGTGAGTGAGTAGGGATTGCCATGCAACGGATGCACTAGAGCTATAAGTATATGAAAGCTCAAAAAGAAACTAAGTGGGTGTGCATCCAACTTGCTTGCTCACGAAGACCTAGGGCATTTTGAGGAAGCCCATCATTGGAATATACAAGCCAAGTTCTATAATGAAAAATTCCCACTAGTATATGAAAGTGATAACATAGAGACTCTCTATATGAAGATCATGGTGCTACTTTGAAGCACAAGTGTGGTAAAAGGATAGTAATTGTCCCTTTCTCTTTTTCTCTCATTTTTTTATTTGGGCCTTTTCTCTTTTTTATGGCCTTTTTTTTTATTTTTTTGTCCGGAGTCTCATCCCGACTTGTGGGGGAATCATAGTCTCCATCATCCTTTCCTCACTGGCAATGCTCTAATAATGATGATCATCACACTTTTATTTACTTACAACTCAAATTACAACTCGATACTTAGAACAAAGATATGACTCTATATGAATGCCTCCGGCGGTGTACCGGGATATGCAATGACTCATGAGTGACATGTATGCAAGAATTATGAACGGTGGCTTTGCCACAAATACGATGTCAACTACATGATCATGCAAAGCAATATGACAATGATGGAGCGTGTCATAATAAACGGAACGGTGGAAAGTTGCATGGCAATATATCTCGGAATGGCTATGGAAATGCCATGATAGGTAGGTATGGTGGCTGTTTTGAGGAAGGTATATGGTGGGTGTATGATACCGGTGAAAGTGTGCGGTATTAGAGAGGCTAGCAATGGTGGAAGGGTGAGAGTGCGTATAATCCATGGACTCAACATTAGTCATAAAGAACTCATATACTTATTGCAAAAATGTAAGTTATCAAAGCAAAGTATTACGCGCATGCTCCTAGGGGGATAGATTGGTAGGAAAAGACCATCGCTCGTCCCCGACCGCCACTCATAAGGAAGACAATCAAAAAAATAAATCATGCTCCGACTTCATCACATAACGGTTCACCATACGTGCATGCTAAGGGAATGACAAACTTTAACACAAGTATTTCTCAAATTCACAACTACTCAACTAGCACAACTTTAATATCACCATCTTCATATCTCAAAACAATTATCAAGCATCAAACTTCTCATAGTATTCAACACACTCATGAGAAAGTTTTATTATTAATCTTGTATACCAAGCATATTAGGATTTTAAGAAAATTACCATGCTATTTAAGACTCTCAAAATAATCTAAGTGAAGCATGAGAAATCAATAGTTTCTATAAAACAAATCCACCACCATGCTCTAAAAGATATAAGTGAAGTACTAGAGCAAAACTATATAACTCAAAAGATATAAGCGAAGCACATAGAGTATTCTAACAAATTCCAAATAATGTATGGCTCTCTCAAAAGGTGTGTACATCAAGGATGATTGTGGTAAACTAAAAAATAAAGACTCAAATCATACAAGACGCTCCAAGCAAAACACATATCATGTGGCGAATAAAAATATAGCTCCAAGTAAAGTTACCGACAGAAGTAGATGAAAGAGGGGATGCCTTCCGGGGCATCCCCAAGCTTTGGCTTTTAGGTGTACTTATATTATCTTGGGGGTTCCATGGGCATCCCCAATCTTAGGCTCTTGCCACTCCTTGTTCCATAATCCATCAAATCTTTACCCAAAACTTGAAAACTTCACAACACAAAACTTAAAGTAGAAAATCTCGCGAGCTCCGTTAGCGAAAGAAAACAAAAGACCACTTCAAGGTACTGTAATGAACTCACTCTTTATTTATATTGGTGTTATACCTAATGTATTCCAACTTATCTATGGTTTATAAACTATTTTACTAGCCATAGATTCATCAAAATAAGCAAACAACACACGAAAAACAGAATCTGTCAAAAACAGAACAATCTGTAGTAATCTGTATCTAGCGCAAGATCTGGAACCCCAAAAATTCTAAAATAATTTTCTGGACGTGAGGAATTTATCTATTAATCATCTGCAAAAATAATTAACTAAATATCACTTTCCAAATAAAAATGGCAGCAGTTCTCGTGAGCGCTAAAGTTTCTGTTTTTTACAGCAAGTGTAACAAGACTTTCCCCAAGTCTTCCCAACGGTTCTACTTGGCGCAAACACTAATTAAACACAAAAAACACAACCAAAAAAGAGGCTATAAATTATTTATTACTAAACAGGAGCAAAAAGCAAGGAATAAAAATAAAATTGGGTTGCCTCCCAACAAGCGCTATCGTTTAACGCCCCTAGCTAGGCATAACAAGCAAGGATAGATCTAGGTATTGCCATCTTTGGTAGGCAATTCTTCAATGAGGGATCTACCATCTTTAGGAATTTCTTTCTTTTTATTGATTATCAAACTTTTAGGCCCAAGATCGAAAAAATATTTGTAACAAATGGTTCCTTAATGATAGCAAAAAGATTGGGATGAACACTTATAGATTTGAGATCCGCAGTTTCCTTACTAGAGGATTCACCCTTATTCTTAGGAACATACATAAGCTTGGCAATTTTAGCGGGAGGACTTGGAGTGTTCTTTACAGAAGAAAAAGCGGTTCCCAAGTTGGTAATAATATCCACAAGTTTGTCAATTCTAGTGGAATCGTGATTTATTTTCTCATTAACTATGGGTTCCTTCTCTTTAATATTTTTCAAAGTGACTCCTACTTTAGATCCATATTGAGAGATTCGGTTGTGAATCTTTTTATCCAAATTTTCAATTAACTCTACAGTAGCAACCTTATTTTCAATAATTTCAAGCCTTTGCATTACATTAACCAAAAGAGGGGGTGAGCCAAACAAATCTATCATAGCATTATAAGAATCAAAAGTATGGCTACCCAAGAAGTTTCCTCCGGTAATAGTATCAAGGATATATCTGTGCCAGGGAGTTATGCCTACATAAAAATTGCGAAGAAGAACGGAAGTAGATTGCTTCCTGGTAGATCTATTTTGAGCATTGCAAATTCTATACCAAGCATCTTTTAGATTTTCTCCCTCCCTTTGCTTAAAATTAGAATTTCACTCTTGGGAGACAACGGAGAAGATAAGGGATTAGCCATAACGACAAGCAAACGAACTAACGCACAAGCAAACAAAAAACAAGTGGGCAAAAAGAGGCAAATAGAGAAAGAGATGGAGGATAGAGAGAGAGAGGGCGAATAAAACGGCAAGGGTGAAGTGGGGGAGAGGAAAACGAGAGGCAAATGGCAAATAATGTAATGCGGGAGATAAGGGTATGTGATGGGTACTTGGTATGTTGGCTTTTGCATAGACCTCCCCGGCAACGGTGCCAGAAATCCTTGTTGCTACCTCTTGAGCACTGCGTTGGTTTTCCCCGAAGAGGAAGGGATGATGCAGCAAAGTAGCGTAAGTATTTCCCTCAGTTTTTGAGAACCAAGGTATCAATCCAGTAGGAGGCTACGCGCGAGTCCCTCGCACCTGCACAAAACAAATAAATCCTCGCAACCAACGCGAATAGGGGTTGTCAATCCCTACACGGCCACTTACAAGAGTGAGATCTGATAGATATGATAAGATAATATTTTTGCTATTTTTGTGATAAAGATGCAAAGTAAAATAAAGGCAAAGTAAAAAAGCAAAGGAAATAACTAAGTAGTAGGAGATTAATATGATAAAGATAGACCCGGGGGCCATAGGTTTCACTAGTGGCTTCTCTCGAGAGCATAAGTATTCTACGGTGGGTGAACATATTACTGTTGAGCAATTGACAGAATTGATCATAGTTATGAGAATATCTAGGTATTATCATGTATATAGGTGATACGTCTCCAACGTATCTATAATTTTTGATTGCTCCATGCTATATTATCTACTGTTTTGGACTATATTGGGATTTATTTTCCACTTTTATATTATTTTTGGGACTAACCTATTAACCGGAGGCCCAGCCCAGAATTGCTGTTTTTTGCCTATTTCAGTTTTTCGGATAAACGGAATATCAAACCGAGTCCAAACGGAATAAAATCTTCGGAAACGTGATTTTCTCACCGAACGTGATCCAGGAGACTTGGACCCTACTGCAAGGGATCAAAGAGGTGGTCACGAGGGTGGGGGGCGCGCCCCCTGCCTCGTGGGCCCCTCGGTGCTCCACCGACGTACTCCTTCCTCCTATATACACACGTACCCCCAAACGACCAGAACAGGAGCCAAAAACCTAATTCCACCACCGCAACTTTCTGTATCCACGAGATCCCATCTTGGGGCCTGTTCCGGAGCTCCGCCGGAAGAGGGCCGTCATCACGGAGGGCTTCTACATCATCCTAGCCCCTCCGATGAAGTGTGAGTAGTTTACTTCAGACCTTCGGGTCCATAGTTAGTAGCTAGATGGCTTCTTCTCTCTCTTTGAATCTCAATACAAAGTTCTCCCCCTCTCTCGTGGAGATCTATTCGATGTAATCTTCTTTTTGCGGTGTGTTTGTTGAGACCGATGAATTGTGGTTTTATGATCAAGTCTATCTATGAATAATATTTGAATCTTCTCTGAATTCTTTTATGTATGATTGGTTATCTTTGCAAGTCTCTTCGAATTATCCGTTTGGTTTGGCCAACTAGATTGGTAGTTCTTGCCATGGGAGAAGTGCTTAGCTTTGGGTTCGATCTTGCGGTGTCCTTACCCAGTGACAGAAGGGGCAGCAAGGCACGTATTGTATCGTTGCCATCGAGGATAACAAGATGGGGTTTATTTCATATTGCATGAATTTATCTCTCTACATCATGTCATCTTGCTTAAGGCGTTATTCTGTTTTTAACTTAATACTCTAGATGCATGCTGGATAGCGGTCGATGAGTGGAGTAATAGTAGTAGATGCAGAATTGTTTCGATCTACTTGTCACGGACGTGATGCCTATATACTTGATCATGCCTAGATATTCTCATAATTATGCTCAACTCTATCAATTGCTCAACAGTAATTTGTTCACCCACCGTAGAATACTTATGCTCTTGAGAGAAGCCACTAGTGAAACTTATGGCCCCCGGGTCTATTCTCATCATATCAATCTCCATCACTTTTATATTGTTTTGCTATTTACTTTGCTTTTACTTTTTACTTTGCATCTTTATATCAAAAATACCAAAAATATTCTATCTATCAGATCTCACTCTCGTAAGTGACCGTGAAGGGCTTGACAACTCCTAATCGCGTTGGTTGCGAGTAGCTATCGCTTTGTGCAGGTACGAGGGACTTGAGTGTGGGCTCCTACTGGATTGATACATTGGTTCTCAAAAACTGAGGGAAATACTTACGCTACTCTGCTGCATCATCCCTTCCTCTTCGGGGAAAACCAACGCAAGCTCAAGACATAACAAGAAGGATTTCTGGCGCCGTTGCCGGGGAGTCTACGCAAAAAGTCATATACCAAGTACCCATCACAATCCCTATATCTCGCATTACATTATTTGCCATTTGCCTCTCATTTTCCTCTCCCCCCAATTCACCCTTGCCGTTTTATTCGCCCTCTCTCTCTATCCACCCTCTCTGTTTGCCTCTTTTGTCCGCTTGCTTTTTGTTTGCTTGTGTGTTAGATTGCTTGTTTGTTGCGATGGCTCAAGATGCTACTAAATTGTGTGACTTCACCAATACCAATAATAATGATTTCCTTAGCACTCCGATTGCTCCTCTTACCGAAGCTGAATCTTGTGAAATTAATACTGCTTTATTGAATCTTGTTATGAAAGATCAATTCTCCGGCCTTCCTAGTGAAGATGCCACTACTCATCTGAATAGCTTCGTTGATTTATGTGATATGCAAAAGAAAAAAGATGTCAATAATGATGTCGTTAAATTGAAGCTATTTCCTTTT
>NC_053028.1:68012048-68028711 GCF_003073215.2 Triticum urartu | reverse complement strand
ACGGAACCGAACCAAGGGCCTCACCTTTGCCCCAGGTCTTGTTATCTTCTCACACCCACACATACCAACACAGACACCACACAAAAAATCTCCTCGTGCCTCTATCCACTCGCCCCTTGCATATAGACACTCAAGGGAATCTCTCGCCGTGACATCATACTAGTCTCTCTCTTTCTCTCTCTAGACCTCTCTCATTTCTCGTGCTATCTCTCCCACGCCCCCTGCCCCCGCCGTTCCATCTACCAATGCCTCTCTCGAATACGTAATACACACAAATACCTCTCTAGGCAATGCCAAATACATCAACTACACATTCACAAATGTTACATCACGTACCCCATTGATCTAAAAAGCCCCATCTTCACGTTTATTTCGCATACAACATTCCTTTTCAATAAACTGTGGCCACATAATTATTTTAGAATTTCTCCATATATACAACATTACAAAGTTATATGGAGGAGTATGAACGTTAATTTGAATTGCATGGTGCCCACAATGATATTTATTCCGCACTATGAATTTTCATATTTTTATACTTTATATAAAGTTAGTCATAATAAAAAGAAACGAAGAGCATCTCTCTCCCGATCACATACACCCCCTCTACGCCCCTTTCACGTACGCACACAAACTATCTCCAGGTCCTCAAAAAGTAAGCCCCCAGCACATTCACGCATGTTTCATCTTTCTCTCGCAATATATAGAGTGACAATCATTGTATTTGGAGCGAAAGCACGATACATACATTGGACTTCAGAATCCACTCATTACGTTCACCATTTACGTTTTGTGGTCATTATATAGTCACGAGCTCACCGTATAGCTCTGTATTTGCTCAAGACAGGACTAGTGGACCAGTTAAACGCTCCACGTGGCACCTCTAGTGTTGCATCACATTATCTCACTACCATTGGGCCCACTTGTGAGCTTGTATCTACTCTTCTACACTCTTATAAAAAACAGAGTTGGTGATGATCGTGTGCCTGACACCCTGCAACATCGGATGTCCGATTTATATCTGACGGATAGGAAGGAAACTATGGCAATTTTGCAAAAAGGTACCCATACACATCTCCACATTTTCAAATAAGGCCTTCCCTCGTTCATCCTTTTCTCTCACAAGATAAACTAGTCATACAAATGCATCTTCATGTTACGTGCAACGCACGGGCATCTTGCTAATAAGAATGAAAACAAAAGACAAAACAATATTGGACGGTGGTTCGAAGTCATGACCGCGCGCACAGCGGACAAGGTGACCATGTATTGATATGCTGAGCCGTCTTTTTTAACACACAGGAGCTGGTGTGGTGATTATACACACACGCATGCATGCACAAGAACTGCATGCATGCAACACTCACACGAACACATGCAGTCCCGTAGGCACGCAACACTCACACGTACACACGCAGCCACGCACGCACGCAACACTCACACGCACACGTGCATGCATGCATGCACACACCACACAACCAACACACATTCTCACGCTCCAGTGCTCAACCTACACGTGCATGCACACACATCAGGCCCTGACAGACACATACACAACCAGGTGATTCCCGCGCACGGGTTGGAGTCTTATCGCGCCTGGGTTAATTTGTGTTTATCTGACCTTTTTCCTATGTGAACTGACATGTGGGACCCACAAGGAATGTGGTCAATTTAACTAGTCAACATGGTGCCATGCAGACTATTTGGCCGGTCAACAGAGGGCAATCCGATGTTAAACGGTGAGCAAGTGACCATATAATCACCGCAAAACGTATATACTGACCGTAATTAGCGTATTATGAAGTTCGGTGACCGTATTACGCTTTTCTCTCTCTAGGCCCTCCAAGACTACATCTCTACATGTTCTCGCATGTTACATCTAACAACTATGCAATACATCACTACTACTTCACTCTAACACAATAAATCACATGTGTTTTTAGTTTTATTAGATATCATATTGTTACTTAATTATTCAGTTTTCATACATTAAAATTGCCTTTGAAATGTATGGCCCGTATCATCTACCGCGCGGAAAAAATCCCGCCCTTTCCTGTTTAATCGGGTTTGTATCGATGGATCATGCGAAACAACAAAACTATAGTACTATATAGTACAAGTGACAGCTCATGGGGCCGCCGTGTCATGTAATCCTCCATCGTAAGAGTGGTGCGCTCGCTCTCATAAATGTTCTAGTCCCGTTCACTGACATGTGGGACATCATGCTACCGGGTCCACATGTCGTACCGAAATACAGTGCAGAGCAGCAGGGGTGAAGCACCCCAGTCATGGCGCCGTCGTAGTAATGAGCAATGAGGCGTCAAATCACAAAGTTGCACCTTTCCCGCAGTTTAGTTGGAGGGACGAAGTAATACTGCTAAAAAAGTAGTTGGAGGGACGAAGCAACCATCGTTTCACTCATTGCTGAATCCGCTTCTCCCTCATCTTCTTCAAGTATTTTTTGATAAGATCTTCAAGTTGTCCACGGGTTGCTTCTGCCGTTGTTCTTCCTCATGTGGGACGCGGATCGGCTTGGTAAATCACTCACACATGGGACCGCATGTTAGCAAACCGCAAGGCCAACTTCCACTAAAAATAAGAAACCTCCCCCGCCATCTGCACGGCAAAATCACCTCCTTTTTTACTAATCTTGATTCTATAATTTTTTAGATCAATATAATTGAGATTTTTATAGATAGCACAGAGGAGCAAAACCAAGTGGTACGGTTAAGGGCATCCACAATGTGTATCCAAATGTGAAAATAGCTTTTGGCATCAATGGGAACCATTATGGACGGTGCTGCCAAAGCCAAAAAGATGGAACCGAAGCTCCCTAATTGATTGATTGAAGGAATAGAAAAATGCATCGTCTCTCCTCTTGCTCCTATGCTTGGACGCATGTACAGTATAGAGCATAGAGTCTACTCCCATGTCCCTTATATCACAAATCACAAAGCATTGATGCGTCAAATCACAAAGCCCGGACGAAGCAACCATCATTTCACTCTTCGCTGACTCCGCTTCTCCATCGTCTTCTTCAAGAAACTACCCTCACCGCACTAATCTGGACGGACGACGCTATTGTGTACTAGTAGTACTAGTACATTATTTATGCGTCCTTTGGTTCAACGCGCTTCCTGTATGCAAATAAGGCGGTTGTCTCGGCTTGCAGGCGGCACTTGCGTCCGGTGGTCTCCCTCAACGGTGTTCTCCGTCGAATGCACTTCACCAAACCACAACATTCGAGATATCGACGAGGTCACCGCAATGGGGATGGAAGTCAAAATTGATGGGGCATGCAAAAGTGAGAAGGTTGGTTTGCATGGTGCTGCATTAATCAAGTGATGAGGAGTGAGATGGTTAACTCTTTGGGCATTGGTGAAAAAATACGCATTAATTGACACGTCAAACGATGACATGAATCGATTAATCCCGCGAAGGAAAACCCCGCCTTTCTTTGTTAACACCAGTACTCCTAGTACGTACTTATCCTGTTTGGGTCTAGGCCTTGCATTGCCATATTTCGCCACACATTTTTGCCAAGCTTGCCTAAAGTTTTCAAAATGAAAAGGATGTACACTTGCGCACGGTTGTCGCGGTCGCACCGTACCCTCACACGGTTGCTTCGCACCCTCACACAGTCGCTCCTGCACGCTGCAAACCCAACCAAGGGAACGCGCCCTCACCAACACGTGCTACCGCATGTGAACAAACCAAACTCAGACATCCTACCGCTGACACATAATTTTCGTTCATACAGTATGTTTATCCAACCGCATGTTGGGAGGATCCCTACGGCCTGTGCGGTGGTCTGTTGGGGAAGAAGAAGAGGTGAGGAAGAAGGGTTAGGAGACATAGGAGATCCATCCAACAACCTGAAATGGTAGACCGACCCAAATGATGAAAGTCAGGCGACTTGCTTAACAATATATGTTTTTACACAGCAACCGATCCTAAAAACAACAACATAAAGAAAAACTATCACTGCTCACGGAACGAGACGGCCTCGTCGTCTTTGGCTACCGGCACGAACAAGCCATAGCTACCGACGTGTGTATCCACACCAAGGTTGTCCTCGGCCTCTAGCTACTCGTTCACACCGAGCGTGCGGGCGCTCTGCATGGACAAGAGCACCGCCCGGTTCAAGTCAAGGATGTCCGATTCCGCCTACAGGATGGCCTCGATGGCAGCGGCATCCGCGGACTCCATGTCGAGTTGAACCTCCGCCGCCCGGTTCAAGTCGAGGACGTCCGGTTCCGCCTTGAGGAGGGCCTCGATGGCAACGGCATCCGCGCGCTTGATACGTCTCCAATGTATCTATAATTTTTTATTGCTCCATGCTATATTATCTACTGTTTTGGACTATATTGGGCTTTATTTTCCACTTTTATATTATTTTTGGGACTAACCTATTAACCGGAGGCCCAGCCCAGAATTGATGTTTTTTGCCTATTCAGTGTTTCGGATAAACAGAATATCAAACGGAGTCCAAACAGAATAAAATCTTCGGGAACGTGATATTCTCAACAAACGTGATCCAGGAGACTTTGACCCTCCTCCATGGAACAAAAGAGGCGGTCACGAGGGTGGAGGGCACCCCCACCCCTAGGGCGTGCCCCCCTGCCTCATGGGCCCTTCGTTACTCCTCCGGCGTACTTCTTCCTCCTATATATACACACGTACCCCCAAACGATCAGAACAGGAGCCAAAAACCTAATTCCACCGCCGCAACTTTCTGTACCCACGAGATCCCATCTTCGGGCCTGTTCCAGAGCTCCGCTGGAAGAGGGCCGTCATCACGGAGGGCTTCTACATCATCATAGCCTCTCCGATGAAGTGTGAGTAGTTTACCTCAGACCTTCGGGTCCATAGTTAGTAGCTAGATGGCTTCTTCTCTCTCTTTGAGACTCAATACAAAGTTCTCCCCCTCTCTTGTGGAGATCTATTCGATGTAATCTTCTTTTTGCGGTGTGTTTGTTGAGATCGATGAATTGTGGGTTTATGATCAAGTCTATCTATGAATAATATTTGACTCTTCTCTGAATTCTTTTATGTATGATTGGTTATCTTTGCAAGTCTCTTCGAATTATCCGTTTGGTTTGGCCAACTAGATTGGTAGTTCTTGCCATGGCAGAAGTGCTTAGCTTTGGGTTCGATCTTGCGGTGTCCTTACCCAGTGACAGAAGGGGCAACAAGGAACGTATTGCATCGTTTCCACCGAGGATAACAAGATGGGGTTTATTTCATATTGCATGAATTTATCTCTCTACATCATGTCATCTTGCTTAAGGCGTTACTCTGTTTTTAACTTAATACTCTAGATGCATGCTGGATAGCAGTCGATGAGTGGAGTAATAGTAGTAGATGCAGAATCGTTTCGATCTACTTTTCACGGACGTGATGCCTATATACATGATCATGCCTAGATATTCCCATAACTATGCTCAATTCTGTCAATTGCTCAACAGTAATTTGTTCACCCACCGTAGAATACTTATGCTCTTGAGAGAAGCCACTAGTGAAACCTATGGCCCCCGGGTCTATTCTCATCATATCAATCTCCATCACTTCAATCTTGCTTTGCTTTTTTACTTTGCTTTCACTTTTTACTTTGCATCTTTATACCAAAATTACTAATAATATTATATCTATCAGATCTCACTCTCGTAAGTGACCGTGAAGGGATTGACAACCCCTAATCGCGTTGGTTGCGAATAGCTATCGCTTTGTGCAGGTACGAGGGACTTGACCGTGGCCTCCTACTGGATTGATACCTTGGTTCTCAAAAACTCAGGGAAATACTTACGCTACTCTGCTGCATCATCCCTTCCTCTTCGGGGAAAACCAACGCAAGCTCAAGACGTAGCAAGAAGGATTTCTGGCGCGGTTGCCGGGGAGTCTACGCAAAAAGTCAACATACCAAGTACCCATCACAATCCCTATCTCTCGCATTACATTATTTGCCATCTGCCTCTCATTTTCCTCTCCCCCCAATTCACCCTTGCCGTTTTATTCGCCCTCTCTCTCTATCCTCCCTCTCTATCTACCTCTTTTTGCTCGCTTGCCTTTTTGTTTGCTCTTGTGTTAGATTGCTTGTTTGTCGCGATGGCTCAAGATACTACCAAATTGTGTGACTTCACCAATACCAATAATAATGATTTCCTTAGCACTCCGATTTCTCCTCTTACCGAAGCTGAATCTTGTGAAATTAATACTGCTTTGTTGAATCGTGTTATGAAAGATCAATTCACCGGCCTTCCTAGTGAAGATGCCGCTACTCATGTGAATAGCTTCGTTGATTTATGTGATATGCAAAATAAAAAAGATGTCAATAATGATGTCGTTAAATTGAAGCTATTTCCTTTTTCGCTTAGAGTTCGTGCTAAAGCTTGGTTTTCATCTTTGCCTAAGAACAGTATTGATTCATGGAACAAGTGCAAAGATGCTTTTATCTCTAAGTATTTTCCTCCCGCTAAGATCATCTCTCTTAGGAACGATATTATGAACTTTAAACAACTTGATCATGAACATGTTGCACAAGCTTGGGAGAGAATGAAATTAATGATACGTAATTGCTTTACTCATGGTTTGAATTTGTGGATGATCATACAAATTTTTTATGCCAGATTGAATTTTGCTTCTAGAAATCTTTTAGATTCGGCCGCGGGAGGCACTTTTATGGAAATCACTTTAGGAGATGCTGCTGAACACCTAGATAATATTATGGTTAATTATTCTCAATGGCTTACTAAAAGATCTTCTAATAAAAAACTGCATGCGATAGAAGAAATTAATGTGTTGAGTGGAAAGATGGATGAAATTATGTAATTATTTGCTACTAAGAGTGTTTCTTCTGATCCTGATGATATGCCTTTGTCTACTTTGATTGAGAATAACAATGAATCTATGGATGTGAATTTTGTTGGTAGGAATAATTTTGGTAACAACGCTTATAGAGGGAAATTTAATCCTAGGCTATATCCTAGTAATGCTTCTAATAATTATGGTAATTCCTACAACAACTCTTATGGAAATTATAATAAGATGCCCTCTGAATTTGAGACTAGTGTTAAAGAGTTTATGAATTCACAAAAGAATTTTAATGCTTTGCTTGAGGAGAAATTGCTTAAAGTTGATGATTTGGCTAGAAACGTTGATAGAACTTCTCTTGAGGTTGATTCTTTAAAGCTTAGATCTATTCCTCCTAAGCATGATATCAATGAGTCTCTCAAAGCCATGATAATTTCCATTGATGAGTGCAAGGAAAGAACCGCTAGGATGCGTGCTTCCAAAGATGCCTTTATTAAAGCGTGTTCCTCCAATTCCTATGAAAATCAAGATGAAGATCTAAAAGTTATTGATGTGTCCCCTATTAAATCTTTGTTTTGCAATATGAATCTTGATGAAACTGAATATGCTCTTCCTTTACCTAGAAGGCGTTCTAAAAATTCGGAGTATTTAGATCTTGATGATGAAATTGATGAAAGTGGGATTCAAAGAAATAAAAATCTAGATGTTGCTAAAACCACTATATTGGATTTCAAGGAATTTAATTATAAAAGTTGCTCTTTAATTGATTGTATTTCATTGTTGCAATCCGTGCTAAACTCTCCACATGCTTATAGTCAAAATAAAGCCTTCACCGAACATATTGTTGATGCCTTGATGCAATCTTATGAAGAAAAACTTGAGTTGAAAGTTTCTATCCCTAGAAAACTCTATGATGAGTGGGAACCAACTATTAAAATTAAAATTAAAGATCATGAGTTTTATGCTTTGTGTGATTTGGGTGCTAGTGTCTCTACTATTCCCAAGACTTTGTGCGATTTGCTAGATTTCCGTAATTTTGATGATTGCTCGCTAAACTTGCATCTTGCGGATTCCACTATTAAGAAACCTATGGGAAGGATTAATGATGTTCTTATTGTTGCAAATAGGAATTATGTGCCCGTAGATTTCATTGTCCTTGATATAGATTGCAATTCTTCTTTCCCTATTATTCTTGGTAGACCTTTCCTTAGAACGGTTGGTGCGATTATTGATACAAAGGAAGGGAATATTAGATTTCAATTTCCATTAGAAAAGGGAATGGAACAATTTCCAAGAAAGAAAATAAAATTACCAGATGAAACTATCATGAGAGCCAATTATGGATTGCCTACCAAAGATGGCAATACCTAGATCTATCCTCGCTTTTATGCCTAGCTAGGGGCGTTAAACGATAGCACTTGTTGGGAGGCAACCCAATTTTATTTTTATTCCTTTCTTGTTGATCCTGTTTAGTTATAAATAAATTATTTAGCCTCTTTTTTGGTTGTGTTTTTTTGTGTTTAATTAGTGTTTGTGCCAAGTAGAACCGTTGGGATGACTTGGGGAAAGACTTGTTGAACTTGCTGTAAAAAACAGAAACTTTAGTGCTCACGAGAACTGCTTTCATTTTTATTTGAAGAGTTATATTTAGTTAATTCTTTTTGCAGATGATTAATAGATAAATTCCTCGCGTCCATAAATTTATTTTAGAATTTTTGGTGTTCCATATCTTGCGCTAGCTGCAGATTACTACAGACTGTTCTATTTTTGACAGATTCTGTTTTTCGTGTGTTGTCTGCTTATTTTGATGAATCTATGGCTAGTAAAATAGTTTCTGATCCATAGAGAAGTTGGAATACAGTAGGTTTAACACCAATATAAATAAAGAATGAGTTAATTACAGTACCTTGAAGTGGTCTTTTGTTTTCCTTCGCTAACGGAGCTCATGAGTTTTCCATTTTGAGTTTTGTGTTGTGAAGTTTTCAAGTTTTGGGTGAATTCTTTTGATGGATCATGCAACAAGGAGTGGCAAGAGCCTAAGATTGGGGAT
Organism: Triticum urartu; assembly: GCF_003073215.2. NCBI lineage: Eukaryota > Viridiplantae > Streptophyta > Magnoliopsida > Poales > Poaceae > Triticum > Triticum urartu. The sequence goes on along the minus strand of NC_053028.1, from coordinate 68,019,851 downwards.
GCCCATGGCACCCCGAAGATAATCCAAGGACACCAAAAAGTCAAAGCTTGGGGATGCCCCGGAAGGCATCCCCTCTTTTGTCCACTTCCATCGGTAATTTACTTGGAGCTATACTTTTAGTCACCAAGATGATATGTGTTTTGCTTGGAGCGTCTTGTCTTATTTGTGTCTTTGTGTCTTAGTATGCCACAATCATCCTTGTTGTACACACCTTTTGAGAGAGCCATACATGAATTAAAATTTGATAGAATTCTCTATGTGCTTCACTTATATCTTTTGAGCTAAGTAATTTTGCTCTATGCGCTTTACTTATATCTTTTGAGCGTTATAATTTTGCTCTATGTGCTTCACTTAGATTTTTTAGAGCACAGTGGTGGATTTGTTTTAAGGAAACTACTGATCTCTCATGCTTCACTTAAATTATTTTGAGATTCTCTTAATAGCATGGTAATTTGCTTAATAATAATATCCTTGGTATTCAAGATTTGTGAAACTTTCTTTTGAGTGTGTTGAATACTAAGAAAAGATTGAAGCATGATTATTGTTTTGAGATATGGAGGTGATAATATTAAAGTCAGGCTAGTTGAGTAGTTGTGAATTTAAAGAATACTTGTGTTAAAGTTTGTGATTCCCGTAGCATGCACGTATGGTGAACCGTTATGTGATGAAGTCGGAGCATGATTTATTTATTTATTGTCTTCCTTATGAGTGGCAGTCGGGGACGAGCGATGATCTCTTCCTACCAATCTATCCCCCTAGGAGCATGCGCGTCATACTTTTCTTTGATAACTTCTAGGTTTTTGCAATAAGTATATGAGTTCTTTATGACTAATGTTGAGTCCATGGATTATACGCAGTCTCACCCTTCCACCTTTGCTAGCCTCTCTAATACCGCGCACATTTCGCCGGTATCATACACCTACCATATACCTTCCTCAAAACAGCCACCATACCTACCTATTATGGCATTTCCATAGCCATTCCGAGATATATTGCCGTGCAACTTTCCACCGTTCCGTTTATCATGACACACTCCATCATTGTCATATTGCATATCCCGGTACACCGCCGGATGCATTCACATAGAGTCATATTTTGTTCTAAGTATCGAGTTGTAATTGTTTAATTATAATAAAAATAAAAGTGTGATTATCATCATTATTAGAGCATTGTCCCAGTGAGGAAAGAATGATGGAGACTATGATTCCCCCATAAGTCGGGATGAGACTCCGGACGAAAAAAATAGGCCATAGAAGCCCAAATAAAAAGAGGCCATAAAAAAAGAGAAAAGGCCCAAACAAAAAATATATAAATAAAAAATGAGAGAAAAATAGAGAAGGGACAATGTTAATATCCTTTTACCACACTTGTGCTTCAAAGTAGCACCATGATCTTCAGAGTAGAGAGTCTCTCATGTTATCACTTTCATATACTAGTGGGAATTTTTCATTATAGAACTTGGCTTGTATATTCCAATGAATGGGCTTCCTCAAATTGCCCTAGGTCTTCATGAGCAAGCAAGTTGGATGCACACCCACTTAGTTTCTTTTTGAGCTTTCATATACTTATAGCTCTAGTGCATCCGTTGCATGGCAATCCCTACTCACTCACATTGATATCTATTGATGGGCATCTCCATAGCCCGTTGATACGCCTAGTTGATGTGAGACTATCTTCCCCTTTTTGTCTTCTCCACAACCACCACTCTATTCCACCTATAGTGCTATATCCATGGCTCACGCTCATGTATTGCGTGAAGATTGAAAAAGTTTTGAGAATGTCAAAAGTATGAAACAATTGCTTGGCTTGTCATCGGGGTTGTGCATGATTTAAATATTTTATGTGGTGAAGATAGAGCATAGCCAGACTATATGATTTTGTAGGGATAACTTTCTTTAGCCATGTTATTTTGAGAAGACATAATTGCTTTGTTAGTATGCTTGAAGTATTATTATTTTATGTCAATATGAACTTTTGTCTTGAATCTTTCGGATCTGAATATTCATACCACAATTAAGAAGAATTACATTAAAATTATGCCAAGTAGCACTCCGCATCAAAAATTCTGTTTTTATCATTTACCTACTCGAGGACGAGCAGGAATTAAGCTTGGGGATGCTTGATACGTCTCCAACGTATCTATAATTTTTGATTGCTCCATGCTATATTATCTACTGTTTTGGACATTATTGGGCATTTATTTTCCACTTTTATATTATTTTTGGGACTAACCTATTAACCGGAGGCCCAGCCCAGAATTACAGTTTTTTGCCTATTTCAGTGTTTTGGATAAACAGAATATCAAACGGAGTCCAAACAGAATAAAATCTTCGGGAACGTGATCCAGGAGACTTGGACCCTGCTCCAAGGAAGAAAAGAGGCGGTCACGAGGGTGGGGGCGCACCCCCCTAGGGCGTGCCCCCCTGCCTCGTGGGCCCCTTTTTGCTCCTCCAGCGTACTTCTTCCTCCTATATATACACACGTACCCCCAAACGATCAGAACAGGAGCCAAAAACCTAATTCCACCGCCACAACTTTCTGTATCCACGAGATCCCATCTTGGGGCCTATTCCGGAGCTCCGCCGGAAGAGGGCCTTCATCACGGAGGGCTTCTACATCATCATAGCCTCTGTGATCAAGTGTGAGTAGTTTACCTCAGACCTTCGGGTCCATAGTTAGTAGCTAGATGGCTTCTTCTCTCTCTTTGAATCTCAATACAAAGTTCTCCCCCTCTCTTGTGGAGATCTATTCGATGCAATGTTCTTTTTGCGGTGTGTTTGTTGAGACCGATGAATTGTGGGTTTATGATCAAGTCTATCTATGAATAATATTTGAATCTTCTCTGAATTCTTTTATGTATGATTGGTTATGTTTGCAAGTCTCTTCGAATTATCCGTTTGGTTTGGCCAACTAGATTGGTAGTTCTTGCCATGGGAGAAGTGCTTAGCTTTGGGTTCGATCTTGCGGTGTCCTTACCAGGACAGAAGGGGCAGCAAGGCACGTATTGCATCGTTGGCATCGAGGATAACAAGATGGGGTTTATTTCATATTGCATGAATTTATATCTCTACATCATGTCATCTTGCTTAAGGTGTTTACTATGTTTTTAACTTAATACTCTAGATGCATACTGGATAGCGGTCGATGAGTGGAGTAATAGTAGTAGATGCAGAATCGTTTCGATCTACTTGTCACGCACGTGATGCCTATATGCATGATCATGCCTAGATATTCTCATAACTATGCTCAATTTTGTCAATTGCTCAACAGTAATTTGTTCACCCACCGTAGAATACTTATGCTCTTGAGAGAAGCCACTAGTGAAACCTATGGCCCCCGGGTCTATTCTCATCATATCAATCTCCATCACTTTAATCTTGCTTTTCTTTTTACTTTGCTTTTACTTTTTACTTTGCATCTTTGTACCAAAAATATTATATCTATCAGATCTCACTCTCATAAGTGACCGTGAAGGGATTGACAACCCCTAATCGCGTTGGTTGCGAGTTGCTATCGCTTTGTGCAGGTACGAGGGACTTGAGCGTGGCTTCCTACTGGATTGATACCTTGGTTCTCAAAAACTGAGGGAAATACTTACGCTACTCTGCTGCATCATCCCTTCCTCTTCGGGGAAAACCAACGCAAGCTCAATACGTAGCAACACTCCGTGTCGAGTTGAGCCTCCGCCACCCGGTTCGAGTTAAGGACGTGTAGGAAGAGCATGCACGAGAACAAGCAAATTCACGTGGTTGAAAACAAATTTGAAACCATGTATGTTTGAATACAAATCTAGGAGTACATACGAATCTAACAATATTGATTGGGCGTTGTTGAATGGTGATACTTTTTTCTATAAGTTTGATCAAAGTAGAGATACTTTGACTACACATAAAACTTATATGTAAACTACTAGAAAGGATCGGAGGGAGTATATTGTACGTTCAAGAGCGAAACAAACATTGAATACCCTTTATATATGATTTGTGCATGCTATGATCACCGGTTCAAAGAGGACTAGGGTGGGTACAATACGTTCATTTCTCTTATGAATGTACAATATACTCCCTCTGATCCCGACAGACCCCCCCCCACCCCCCGCCGGTCATTTCTATCATAGAACCAGACCAAACCTTTATCTCCTTGCACGACTGATACGTCTCCAACGTATCTATAATTTTTGATTGTTACATGGTATTATATTACCTGTTTTGGATGTTTAATGGGCTTTAATATACCTTTTTATATTATTTTTGGGACTAACCTAGTAACCTAAAGCCCAGTGCAAATTGCTGTTTTTTTGCCTATTTCAGTGTTTCGTAGAAAAGGGATATCAAATGGAATGAAACCTTTGGGAAAGTTATTTTTGGAACAAACTCAATCCAAGAGACTTGGAGTGGATGTCAAGAAAGCAACGAGGCGGCCACGAGGTAGGAGGCTGCGCCCAGGGGGTTAGGCACGCCCCCCACCCTCGGGGGCCCCTCGTGGCTCCGCTGACCTACTTCTTTTGCCTGCATATACTCATATACCCCCAAAACATCCGAGAGCACCACGAAACCCTATTTCCACCGCTGCAACCTTCTGTAACCAAGAGATCCTATCTTGGGGACTTTTTCGGCGCTCCTCCGGAGGGGGAATCGATAACGGAGGGCTTCTACATCAACACCATCGCCTGCAACCTTTGGGTCCATAGTTATAGGCTAGATGGCTTCTTCTCTCTCTTTGGATCTCAATACAAAGTTCTCCTTGATTCTCTTGGAGATCTATTCGATGTAATTATTTTTGTGGTGTGTTTGTCGAGATTCGATGAATTGTGGGTTTATGATCAAGATTATCTATGAACAATATTTGAATCTTCTTTGAATTCTTTTATCCATGATTTAATATCTTTGCTAGTCTCTTCGAATTATGAGTTTGGTTTGGCCTACTAGATTGATTTTTCTTGCAATGGGAGAAGTGCTTAGCTTTGGTTTCAATCTTGCGGTGTCCTTTCCCAGTGACATTAGGGGCAGCAAGGCACGTATTGTATTGTTGCCATCGAGGATAAAAAGATGGGGTTTATATCATATTGCATGAGTTTTTCCCTCTACATCATGTCATCTTGCCTAATGCGTTACTCTGTTCTTATGAACTTAATACTCTAGATGCATGCTGGATAGCGGTCGATGTGTGGAGTAATCGTAGTAGATGCAGAATCGTTTCGGTCTAGTTGTCACGGACGTGATGCCTATATACATGATCATGCCTAGATATTCTCATAATGATTCCCTTTTCTATCAATTGCTCGACAGTAATTTGTTCACCCACCGTAGAATAAGCTATCTTGAGAGAAGCCACTAGTGAAACCTATGGCCCCCGGGTCTATCTTCCATCATATTATTTTCCTATCAACTTGATATTTCTATCTTTTTTTATTTTGCAATCTTTATTTTCCAATCTATACCATTAAAATACCAAAAATATTTATCTTATTATCTCTATCAGACTCACTCTTGTAAGTGACCTGAAGGGATTGACAACCCCTTTATCACGTTGGTTGCGAGGTTCTTGTTTGTTTGTGTAGGTACTAGGCGACTTGCATGTTACCTCCTACTGGATTGATTCCTTGGTTCTCAAAAACTGAGGGAAATACTTATGCTACTTTGCTGCATCACCCTTTCCTCTTCAAGGGAAAACCAACGCATGCTCAAAAGGTAGCAACGACACGCAATTGATCTCTCAACATCAATCGATCTCGACAAGATGTGTCAGGGCATGAACCGAATGGGTTGTCAAAACTAAGATGGGAAGCAACACGTAGTGGAGGCAAAGTGAAACTTTAAACGAACCGTTTGTTTGTATGCATGTCGGACAAATTACAACATTGGAAATACAAGCATGGTCTAGGCCCACATACGAATGATACTCGGCGAAATGTTCAAATGAGGCATGCGGGAGCGACACACTCATCGTCGCTTTACACGGTCGGTTTCAGTGTGCTGAGGGTGGCGTTAGCGCTGTGTCACGGCCAGCAGATCAAAACCCGGCTATTCGAGGATGCACGGGGCACCGAAGTGCGCGCGCGCCGCGACGTGTCCGCGGAGTAGTGTAGCACGTCCAACTGCATCCCCAGGACCTGAGACCATGCTGGGTTGTCTTGCTTTTTCAAGGACATGTGGGGTCGCATGTGAGAAAAGGGCATCTCCAACGTTGCCACGACTGCAGCTGACAACCCTAGCACACCAAAAACCCTCGTCCCTCGTGCCGTCGCGCGGTGCGTTCCCCGTCGGCGCCAGCTGCCCGCATTCATGTCGTCCGTCCGTCTGTCGTCGTTAAGAGGCTCGGTGCCCGAGGAACGAACTCCGGCGACTTAATGATGCACCCGGACGCTCGGCTTCACTAGAATGTGCTACTTAAAGCGACAACACCCAGCAAACCTCCACACCAAAGCGCATCGTCCTGCCAGCTGGCACCACATTCGCCATGACCATGAGCGCGAATGCTCTGCGGGAGAGCTTGTCTTCAAGTATGAAGCTCGAGGTCGCCGCCCTCACAAAAGTCGCCGCTCGCGACGCAATAGCGGCGTAGTCGGACGCGGACGCGACCGCACAAGCGGTGGCCATGCTGGCGGCCGACGACAGGAGCACCGTTAGCCACGCGTCCTACTTGCCGCCATCCAATGCCTGGCACCACCGATGTTGGGACTCTCCGAGGATGAGTAGAGCATGGGAGGCGGTAGGGCATGGTGTGCCAACTGGCTAGTCCGTCTCCCGTGTTCTACTCTTCCTCACCGGAGACCGCACCTTCACTTCACGGGTCTTGAACCCTTCCCCCGCACATGGAGATCGCAGATGGAGGACGTCGGTCGCCGCCGTAGAATAGGTTTAGGGTCGGGTTTCTCATATTTTTCTGTCCTTTAAAAGTTCAAAATGTAATGAAAATCCGCCGTGTTTGCATTAATCTCGGTCGATGTATATGAACTTTCACAATAATATAGTATATTGTAGGAGTACTAGCAAGAGGCCCGTGTGTTGCATGGAACATCAAGATCTTGTGGGAGAAAAGGATGAACGAAGGACGGCCTTATCTGCAAATGTGTTGAGGAGTGCGGGTAAATTGTCATAGTTTCCTTCATATCTGTTAAATATAGATCGGACGACCTATGTTGCAGGATGGCAGGCACACCATCATCACCAACTTTGCTTTTTATTGAATCGAGACAAAGCTAACATGCGAAGTAAAATAAACATGTAGTCTACATACACAATTTATCTTAGTTACTCCAATAGTACGTCCACTACACATTCACGCATTTCACATCTTTCTACATCTACGGGAACCTACAAAAGGGTTAACGTAAATTGTCTCTCTCTCCTCCTTGATTTTCATGGTGGTGGGCCCCTCCCTCCCCCCAATCTACAATCAACAGCTCACACGTTTCACATTATGTTAATTACGTAACTGGGATTGCATAGGTGTAGCATTACTCGGCCTAAAAACCCCAACTAAGCCAACCTTCGAGTATATCGCGCGGGAAAAGACCGGACAAACTGTTTTAGTCGGGATTACCGGATTACTACTAGTAGTATCGATGGATCGCGCGAAGCACCAAGGTTTTTTCTTTAGGGGGCGAAGCACCTAGTTTAAAAGGAAAAAAAGGTGGTACACTCATAGCACCCCTGTCGCGATCGCATTGCACCCGACACACTTTCGGTCCTGCACACGGCTCACGCAAACGGAACGCGCTTCGGCTTGCCTCTTCACTGACACGTGGGACTGCCCTTGAAGAAACCGACCATGTTCCAAACTCCCCCCGCCCAGCGCGCG
>NC_053028.1:67964249-68011048 GCF_003073215.2 Triticum urartu | reverse complement strand
CTAAACAGGATCAAAAAGCAAGGAATAAAAATAAAATTGGGTTGCCTCCCAACAAGCGCTATCGTTTAACGCCCCTAGCTAGGCATAAAAGCGAGGATAGATCTAGGTATTGCCATCTTTGGTAGGCAATCCATAAGTGGCTCTCGTGATAGTTTCATATGGTAATATTATTTTATTTCTTGGAAAGTGTTTCATGCCCTTTTTTAATGGAAATTGAAATCTAATATTCCCTTCCTTCATATCAATAATCGCACCAACCGTTCTAAGGAAAGGTCTACCAAGAATAATAGGGCAAGAAGGATTGCAATCTATATCAAGAACAATGAAATCTACGGGCACATAATTCCTATTTGCAACAATAAGAACATCATTAATCCTTACCATAGGTTTCTTAATAGTGGAATCCGCAAGATGCAAGTTTAGAGAGCAATCATCAAAATTACGGAAATCTAGTAAATCACACAAAGTCTTGGGAATAGTAGAGACACTAGCACTCAAATCACATAAAGCATAAAACTCATGATCTTTAATTTTAATTTTAACAGTTGGTTCCCACTCATCATAGAGTTTTCTAGGGATGGAAACTTTCAACTCAAGTTTTTCTTCATAAGATTGCATCAAGGCATCAACAATATGTTCGGTGAAGGCTTTATTTTGACTATAAGCATGTGGAGAATTTAGCACAGATTGCAACAAGGAAATACAATCAATTAAAGAGCAACTTTCATAATTAAATTCCTTGAAGTCCAATATAGTGGGTTTAGCAACATCTAAATTTTTATTTCTTTCAATCCCACTTTCATCAATTTCATCATTAAGATCTAAATACTCCGAATTTTTAGAACGCCTTCTAGGTAAAGGAAGATCATATTCAGTTTCATCAAGATTCATATTGCAAAATAAAGATTTAATAGGAGACACATCAATAACTTTTAGATCTTCATCTTGATTTTCATAGGTATTGGAAGAACACGCTTTAATAAAGGCATCTTTGGAAGCATGCATCCTAGCGGTTCTTTCCTTGCACTCATCAATGGAAATTCTCATGGCTTTGAGAGACTCATTGATATCATGCTTAGGAGGAATAGATCTAAGCTTTAAAGAATCAACCTCAAGAGAAATTCTATCAACGTTTCTAGCCAAATCATCAACTTTAAGCAATTTGTCCTCAAGCAAAGCATTAAAATTCTTTTGTAAATTCATAAACTCTTTAACACTATTCTCAAATTAAGAGGGCATCTTATTATAATTTCCATAAGAGTTGTTGTAGGAATTACCATAATTATTAGAAGGATTACTAGGATATGGCCTAGGATTAAAATTCCCTCTATAAGCGTTGTTACCAAAATTATTCCTACCAACAAAATTCACATCCATAGATTCATTGTTATTCTCAATCAAAGTAGACAAAGGCATATCATTAGGATCAGAAGAAACACTCTTAGTAGCAAATAATTTCATAAGTTCATCCATCTTTCCACTCAACACATTAATTTCTTCTATCGCATGCACTTTTCTATTAGAAGATCTTTCCGTATGCCATTGAGAATAATTAACCATAATATTATCTAGGAGTTTAGTAGCATCTCCTAAAGTGATTTCCATAAAAGTGCCTCCCGCGGCCGAATCTAAAAGATTTCTAGAAGCAAAATTCAATCCGGCATAATTTTTTGTATAATCATCCACAAATTCAAACCATGAGTAGGGCAATTACGTATCATTAATTTCATTCTCTCCCAACCTTGTGCAACATGTTCATGATCAAGTTGTTTAAAGTTCATAATATCGTTTCTAAGAGAGATGATCTTAGCGGGAGGAAAATACTTAGAGATAAAAGCATCTTTGCACTTGTTCCATGAATCAATACTATTCTTAGGCAAAGACGAAAACCAAGCTTTAGCATGATCTCTAAGCGAAAAAGGAAATAGCTTCAATTTAACGACATCATTATTGACATCTTTTTTCTTTTGCATATCACATAAATCAACGAAGCTATTCAGATGAGTAGCGGCATCTTCACTAGGAAGGTCGGCGAATTGATATTTCATAACAAGATTCAACAAAGAAGTATTAACTTCACAAGATTCAACATCGGTAAGAGGAGCAATCGGAGTGCTAAGGAAATCATTATTGTTGGTATTGGTGAAGTCAGACAATTTAGTAGTATCTTGAGCCATCGCGACAAGCAAGCAATCTAACACACGAGCAAACAAAAGCAAACGGGCAAAAAGAGGCAAATAGAGAGGGAGGATAGGGAGAGAGAGGGCGAATAAAACGGAAAGGGTGAATTGGGGGGAGAGGAAAACGAGAGGCAAATGGCAAATAATGTAATGCGAGAGATAGGGATTGTGATGGGTACTTGGTATGTTGACTTTTTGCGTAGACTCCCCGGCAACGGCGCCAGAAATCCTTCTTGCTACATCTTGAGCTTGCGTTGGTTTTCCCTGAAGAGGAAGGGATGATGCAGCAGAGTAGCGTAAGTATTTCCCTCAGTTTTTGAGAACCAAGGTATCAATCCAGTAGGAGCCCACGCTCAAATCCCTCGTACCTGCACAAAGCGATAGCTACTCGCAACCAACGCGATTAGGGGTTGTCAAGCCCTTCACGGTCACTTACAAGAGTGAGATCTGATAGATATAATATTTTTGGTATTTTTGGTATAAAGATGCAAAGTAAAAAGTAAAAGCAAAGTAAAAACAAAGCAAGATTAAAGTGATGGAGATTGATATGATGAGAATAGACCCGGGGGCCATAGGTTTCACTAGTGGCTTCTCTCAAGAGCATAAGTATTCTACGGTGGGTGAACAAATTACTATTGAGCAATTGACAGAATTGAGCATAGTTATGAGAATATCTAGGCATGATCATGTATATAGGCATCACGTCCGTGACAAGTAGATCGAAACGATTCTGCATCTACTATTATTACTCCACTCATCGACCGCTATCCAGCATGCATCTAGAGTATTAAGTTAAAATAGAGTAACGCCTTAAGCAAGATGACATGATGTAGAGAGATAAATTCATGCAATATGAAATAAACCCCATCTTGTTATCCTCGATGGCAATGATACAATACGTGCCTTGCTGCCCCTTCTGTCATTGGGTAAGGACACCGCAAGATCGAACCCAAAGCTAAGCACTTCTCCCATGGCAAGAACTACCAATCTAGTTGGCCAAACCAAACAGATAATTCGAAGAGACTTGCAAAGATAACCAATCATACATAAAAGAATTCAGAGAAGATTCAAATATTATTCATAGATAGACTTGATCATAAACCCACAATTCATCGGTCTCAACAAACACACCGCAAAAAGAAGATTACATCAAATAAATCTCCACAAGAGAGGGGGAGAACTTTGTATTGAGATTCAAAGAGAGAGAAGAAGCCATCTAGCTACTAACTATGGACCCAAAGGTCTGAGGTAAACTACTCACACTTCATCGGAGGGGCTAGGATGATGTAGAAGCCCTCCGTGATTCGATGCCCCCTCCGGCGGAGCTCCGGAACAGGCCCCAAGATGGGATCTCGTGGATACAGAAAGTTGCGCGGTGGAATTAGGGTTTTGGCTCCGTATCTGATCGTTTGGGGGTACGTAGGTATATATAGGAGGAAGGAGTACGTCGGTGGAGCAACAGGGGGCCCACGAGGGTGGAGGGCGCGCCTGGGGGGGGGGGTAGGCGCGCCCCCTACCTCGTGGCCTCCTCTTTTGTGTCTTGACGTAGGGTCCAAGTCTCCTGGGTCTTGTTCGTTGAGAAAATCACGTTCCCGAAGGTTTCATTCCGTTTGGACTCCGTTTGATATTCCTTTTCTTCGAAACCCTAAAATAGGCAAAAACAACAATTCTGGGCTGGGCCTCCGGTTAATAGGTTAGTCCCAAAAATAATATAAAAGTGGATAATAAAGCCCAATAATGTCCAAAACAGTAGATAATATAGCATGGAGCAATCAAAAATTATAGATACGTTGGAGACGTATCAGCTTCCTTCCAATGACAGCGACTTTGCAAAAACTAACATTTGTTAGTCCACGGACATGGTCCCCCTTGAGAAGACTTTGCAAAGATCTCATATTGACATGGGCTAAACAGCGATGCCAAAGCCATCCCACATCAACTTTAGCCATTAGGCATGTTGCGGTCTTAGTGGGTCGCTCCGAAAAGTTAATCACATATAGACCGTTCTCGACATGCCCAACAAAGCTACTTTAAGAGTCTTGCTCCACAAGAGGGCCATGGTATCGATATCAAAGAAAGTGGCAAAGCCCATGATTGCAAGTTGACGAACGGAAAGTAAATTGTATGCAAAGGGACTCAACAAGCATGACCTTCTCGATCGTGAGAGAAATGACAACTTTGCCGAGTTTTAACGCCCCGAGACCGATGTGCCAGCTGTCCTCCAGTTATTCGCTGTTGTTGCCTTGTCATTTCTTGCGTGTCATGCATTGCATATCATGTCATCATGTGCATTTCATTTGCATATGTGTTCGTCTCATGCATCCGAGTATTTTCCCCATTGTCCGTTTTGCATTCCGGCGTTCCGTTCTCCTCCGGTGGTCATTTCTACCTTCTTCTCGTGTGTGGGGATTAAACATTTCCGGATTGGACCGAGACTTGTCATGCGGCCTTGGTTCACTACTGGTAGACCGCCTGTCAAGTTTCGTTCCATTTGGACTTCGTTTGATGCTCCAACGGTTAACCGAGGGACTGAAAAGGCCTCGTGTGTGTTGCAGCCCAACACCCTTCAATTTGGCCCAAAACCCACCTAAACCTGCTCCATCATCTTGGTCGTTCGATCACGATCGCGTGGCCTAAAACTGCACCTCATTTGGACTCTCCTAGCTCCCTCTACCTATATATATGTGCAACCCTCCGAAATTCGCGGTGCAAACCCTAGCTTCTCCTACCTCGCGCCACCGGACAAAAATCCCCACCACCCGGACATGTCCGACCACCGCCTCCGACGAATTAGACGCCGCCACCTGTCCCCGCGCCTCCTTTCTCTCCTCCGAAGCCGCCGCCGGCCCGCAGAGCCCACGACCGGCCCGCGCCGGGCCGCGCCAGGCCCGACCGCGCCTCGCGCCGACTCGGCGGTCGTGCCGCCCCGGATCCGATGAAGCTCGCTGTCGCTGCCACGGCGCCTCGCCGCCTGCCTCCTCCACCGGCCATCGCCGCCACTCCACCTCGCCGCCATACCTCGTTGCCGCCACCGCGCGCAACCGACGCCGTCGAGCTCCGCCACTTCGCCGCCTCCGGCGATCCCCGCCGCCCTGGCCGAGCGCCACCGCCACCTCGACGCCGCCTCGCCTCCCGTGCGCCTCCGGCGACCTCGCCGGACCCGGCCGCCGCCTTGTCTCAGATCCGGTCCGGGTGGAACAGATCCACCGGGCCAGCCATCCAAACGACCTCGCCTCGCCCGGATCTACTCGTCCCGGGTCCTCCTCGTCCTGGTTCCCGCGGGGTAAAATTTCTCCAAGTCCCGAAATCCCAGATCCAAGTGCTCATGTTCATAGCCTCGTAACTTTGCATCTGTAGCTCCGATTCATGCATATAGCATATCAAAATGTTCATCTCAGAGAGTACATCATTTCATTCCATTGCATCATTTTCATTTGAGTTCATCTTGATGCCCGAAATGCTGTTAGAAGAGGGCTACTTGAGTTAATTGTCAGATCTGCTACTCCATTTAGATTTTTGTCATTTTTGCCATGGTTATTGTGTGCATGATATGCCCTGAGTTCTACATATGTTTTGTTAAGGGTTTTGTCATCTTTCCAGAGGTGCAACCCATGTATTTTTGTGATGTGTGTGGTGTCTAGTACAAGCTTGCAAAGTGGTGCACTTGTTAATTCTGTTTTCAGGGACTTAGCATTTCCACTAAGTCCTTGATCTGTTTATCTCATGATGCCATATGTTCATGTTGTTTCCTAGTGATCCGTGCCTATTTTGAGGATGATCAGTAAGGATGTTTTGTTAATCTTGTAGTGCTCTATCCATCCATGTCTTTGTTTGCATTTATGTAGCAACCTAGCTTGAGTCAATCGAACTCTACTTTTGCTACTTTGTGAATCTGGGCAGATTGTCAACTTGTTTGCAATTTTGCCGATGATGTTGTAGTTGATCCGTGCATGCTATGTTATTGTTCTTGCCATGTCTAGCTTGCATTTTGTGTATTCTTGATGGGTGTATGATTAGCTTATCATGAATTTCACCATAGTGAGTGCATCGAGCTCGCAAACATGCCTACTTGAGTTATGTTTCAGCATGTGCCAGTTTTCACAAAGTCTGAAAACTTATTATGTTTTTGCCATGTCCGCATGCTTGCAATTGTATGTTCTGATCCCTTTTGGCTCAAGGTCACTAAGGGACTTTTGTTAAGATCTTTGAGTATCTCCATGCCATGCTTTACTTTGCCATGTTCAGGTCCTGTAGCATGTAGTTTTGTTGCTCCGAAGAGGGCTACCTGATCTGAAATTCCAGACAAGTGTTAATTTCACCAAGTCTGAGATCTGTTTGTCATATGCATTTTTGCCATGCTTGTTTGAACCTGTTAATGGATGAATTGGCCGTAGCTCAGTGCTAGACTTTTGTTAAGCATCTTGAATGCATCCCTGCCATGTATTTTGTTGTTATGTTTGGGTGCTGTAACATGTTCATCTCATTGCATTTAGATGGCTACTTGCTGTAAATCATAGACCGGTGTCATATTTGAATCGCTTGCCATTTCCAAACCGTAACTTCGATTCCGGCGTTCTTTATATCGTTTTCAAGCGATTTCATCTCATCTTTCTAGTGGCACACTTGGATTCCCAAGTTGAGGCCAGGTTCATGCATTTCCTGTCATATCTTGCATTTTGCATCCCGCATAGCATATCATCTTTGCATCATCTTGTTTGGTCCTTGCACATGGTTGATTGTGTCTTTGTTGCTTGTTTGTCTTGTTTGGGTAGAGCCGGGAGACGAGTTCGCTAACGAGGAGCCCATTGAGTTTGCTTTCGAGGATCCAGTCAACTCTGACAACCGTGCAGGCAAGATGATCATACCCTCGAAATCACTACTATCTTTGCTATGCTAGTTTGCTCGCTCTTTTGCTATGCCAATGCTACGATGCCTACCACTTGCTTGAAAGCCTCCCAAATTGCCATGTTAAACCTCTAACCCACCATGTCCTAGCAAACCATTGATTGGCTATGTTACTGCTTTGTTCAGCCCCTCTTATAGCGTTGCTAGTTGCAGGTGAAGATTGGAGGCCGTTCCTTGTTGGAACATTTATTTACTTGTTGGGATATCACTATATTATCTTGTTATCTTAATGCATCTATATACTTGGTAAAGGGTGGAAGGCTCGGCCTCTCGCCTAGTGTTTTGTTCCACTCTTGCCGCCCTAGTTTCCGTCATACCGGTGTTATGTTCCCGGATTTTGCGTTCCTTACGCGGTTGGGTTATAATGGGAACCCCTTGATAGTTCGCCTTGATTAAAGCTTTTCCAGCAATGCCCAACCTTGGTTTTACCATTTGCCACCTAGCCTTTTCTTTCCCTTGGGTTCTGCAGACTCAAGGGTCATCATTATTTTAACCCCCCCGGGCCAGTGCTCCTCTGAGTGTTGGTCCCACCGAGCGATGTCCGGGGCTACCAGGGGCAACTCTGGGCTAGCCTACCCGACGTCTTGCTCATCTGAGTGTGCCCTGAGAACGAGATATGTGCAGCTCCTATCGGGATTTGTCGGCACATTCGGGCGGTGTTGCTGGTCTTGTTTTAACCTGTCGAAGTGTCTTGAAGAACCGAGATACCGAGTCTGATCGGAACGTCTTGGGAGGAGGTCTATTCCTTCATTGACCGTGAGAGCTTGTCATGGGCTAAGTTGGGACTCCCCTGCAGGGATTTGAACTTTCGAAAGCCGTGCCCGCGGTTATGGGCAGATGGGAATTTGTTAATGTCCGGTTGTAGAAAACCTGAAGTTGACCTTAATTAAAATGCATCAACCGCGTGTGTAACCGTGATGGTCTCTTCTCGGCGGAGTCCGGGAAGTGAACACGGTGTTGGAGTTATGCTTGACGTAGGTTGTTCTAGGATCACTTCTTGATCATAGTTTCTCGACCGTGCTTTGCCTTCTCTTCTCGCTCTCTTTTGCGTATGTTAGCCACCATATATGCTAGTCGCTTGCTGCAGCTCCATCTCATACCTTTACCTTACCCATAAGCTTAAATAGTCTTGATCGCGAGGGTGCGAGATTGCTGAGTCCCCGTGGCTCACAGATACTTCCAAAACCAGCTTGCAGGTGCCGATGAGTCCGTGCAGTTGACGCAACCAAGCTCAGGAGGAGCTCGATGAAGATCTTGTCCTTTGTGTTGTTTCGTTCTAGTTGATCAGTAGTGGAGCCCAGTTGGGGTCGATCGGGGACCTTGTCGCATTTGGAATTCTTCTTTTATTTTGGTTCTGTAGTCGGACCTAGATTGTATTTGGATGTTGTAATGCTTTATTCATGTAATTGTGTGAAGTGGCGGTTGTAAGCCAACTATGTATCTCTGTCCCTTATGTATTACATGGGTTGTGTGAAGATTACCTCACTTGCGACATTGCTTTCAATGCGGTTATGCCTCTAAGTCGTGCTTCGACACGTGTGAGATATAGCCGCATCGAGGGCGTTACACGAGTCCCAATACCTTAGAGGACGAGGCGTCACCCCACTCGAGTTGGTGGGCATGGATGGAATCTTTTGCACGTCCACCACCAAGTCCTTGCTTCCGGTCATATGATTAGTAGCTCCACTATCGAGCAACCATGATCCCCCACCGGAAGCAAACACCTACAAGAGATCAATGCTTGGTTTTAGGTACCCATGTTGTAATGGGTCCTTTGATATTAGTAACAAGGGTCTTAGGAACCCAAATAGACCATTCAATGTACTCATAAGGAGAACCAACAAATTTGGCATAAACATGCCCATCTCTAGCACGACACAACACATAAGAAGGGTTAAAGTCGCCGCTTTGTTGGGAATGGAAGCGTTTCCCTTCTTGGCATCACTACCCCTCATGGAGTTCTTCTCCTTCTCCTTAGTAGCACCCTCTCCCTCCTTCACAAAGGTTTGCTTGAGAGGAGGAGGTCGTTTGGCCTTGTCATTCTTCTTCTTGTTCTTGGACTTGGGCACATATCCAATCCCTTCCTTGGCCACAACTCCCTTTTGGTTGGTCAAAAGTTTGAGGTTCTTCTCGCCTTGTATGCAAGACACGACCTTTCTCAAGTTGCACCTTTAGCTTAGCGTTCTCCTCAACAAGATGCACATGCTCACAACATGGGTTAGTAGCATTTGCATTATCAATTAACATCATACGAGGAAAAGTGGCTTTCTCCTTGGTTAGCTTTACTTGAAGTTGATCATGAGACTCTTTGAGGCTAGCATGAGCACCCTTCAAGACCTTGTGAGCCTTGTCAAGTAGATCAAACTCCTCTTTGAGTCTAGCAAGATCAACCCCAAGCTTGGCCTTCTCGGAGTTTAGCACACGAGAGACAACAAGAGCATGATCAAAATCTTTCTTTAACTTAGCGTGATCAACGTTGTGTGACTCCTCAAGAGCCAAACGAAGACCACGCTCTTCCTCAAGAGCATTGGAAAGATCCGAAATCTCATCGGCATAGTCACGACTATGCCCCTCCATCTTGGAGATAGTATCTTCGTGAGCCTCGATCATGTCATTGGCTTCACCAAGTTGTTCCAAGAGAGCAACAAAATGCTTCTTGGATTTACCCTTGAGTTTACCCATAAAGGACTCAAACTCATTTTCCTCCACATTAGATCCCTCATATTCATCAGTGAAATCCGTCAAGGAAGGATTATTAATGATGGTAGTTTTGATGTTGGGGGTTACCTTGTTGGTGGCTTTAGCCATGAGGCACTTGGCGGTGATGTTCTCATTGGGTGAGTCGAAGAGAGACACTCGTGGAGTTTTTGCAATGGCAATGGAGGCCATGGCAACCGACTCACCGTCTTCTTCATCATCATCCTCCTCATGGTACTCTTCTTGAACCACCAACGCCTTGTGAGGTGTCTTCTTGGTGAGTTTCTCTTGTTGGGGAAAGACTTGGCTTTGTCCTTTCGGATGAGCTTGCCACCATTGTCTTCCCTCTTCTCATACGCGGCACTCCGCAACAAAATGGCTCACACCACAATTGTAGCAAGTCCTCACATGTTGCTTTCTCTTCGTGCCACTTGAGTTGTTCTTGTTGAAGTTTGGCCTTGAGTTCTTCTTGCTCCAAAATTGCCTTGAAGCAAGTGCCATGTGTTCATGATAGGCATACTTTATATCTTCGGGGTTGCTTTCCTCTTCTTCTTCCTCTTCTTCTTCTTCTTCAACACAAACCTTGGCCTTCAATGCAAGGTTGGGCTTCTTTGCCCTTTGAGAGCGAAGCACCACATTGTTGGCGGTCTTGTCCAAGATGTTCATAGCCACAAACTCATCCAACACTTCACTTGAGGTCAAAGTGTGGAAGTCCGGCCTTTGACGAATGACGGAGGACATGGCCTTGTGGTAAGGCATCATTGCCTTGAGGAATTTGCGCTTGATCCAATTGTCATCCATGTCCTTGCTCCCATGATCTAGGAGTGAGACCGCGAGTTTGATTACTCTCCGATAAAGATCACGAGGTTCTTCATCTTCTTTCATTGCAAACTCATCGGCTTCATCTTGCACTACTTCATAGTTGGAGCGTTGAATGCTTGCGCTTCCCCGATAGAGAGAGACAACACAAAGCCATGCATCTTTGGCCAAGGTGAAGGGCCAAAGATGAGGTAGATCTTCGGGTGGAATTGCATCTTGGATGATGAAAAGAGCATTCTCATTGAATTGATTATTCGCGGCTTCTCGAGGAGTGAAGTTGCTTGGGTCATGCGGATAGAAACCTTCTTCAATGATTCTCCAAAGATTAGTATTCACATGATTTAAATGACGCTTAAAGCGATAAAATCCAAGAATCAAAGTCCTCATTTTTCACAATCTTAGGTGGGGGGGGCATGATTCAAATGAGTGGAAGGAATCGGTCCACCATAAACAAGTGGTGGTTCCACTTCCACTGGAAAGATGCCGGTGGCCATTATATTGAATGCCCACTAGAAGAGGATGGCGCAGTTTTTACCACTAGAAGAAGGCCTTCACTACTAGCTTCCCCTTTGTCGGAGTTAGCATCTGCTCACCTTGTCAGTGGAGATCACCCACTTTCAACGGTGCAATGGATAGTTTAAGCCCTCAATGAATTTAGTAAACATGCTACTTACAATCAGCACTTGCACATTACCTTGCTGAAAACCACTTGTCATTTCCTTCTACTCCTCGTTTGGTTTCGACACTCTTACTTATCGAAGAGAGCTACAATTGATCCCCTATACTTGTGAGGTCATCAATCCCAGAGGGAGCACAAACGCGCATTAAGGGAGTCCTATGCTATAGAGCCCGTCGCCCCAAATCAACCTGGTCGGCTTGTCCGATCACTTTTGATCGCAGGCCACCCAACTGAAAGGATCGATATGGTTGACTAGAGGGGGGGGGTGAATAAGCAACTAACAATTTTTAGCTTTTCTTTACCAAATTAAAGTTTGCATCAAAGTAGGTTGTCTAGATGTGCAACTAGGTGAGCAACCTATATGATGCAACAACAACAAGCACACAAGCAAGCACGGGAAGTAACACTAAAAAGCTTGCACAAGTAAAGGTGCGAGATAACCAAGAGTGGAGCCGGTGAAGAAGAGGATGTGTTACCGAAGTTCCTTCCTTTTGAGGGGAAGTACGTCTCCGTTGGAGCAGTGTGGAGGCACAATGCTCCCCAAGAAGCCACTAGGGCCACCGTATTCTCCTCACGCCCTCACACAATGCGAGATGCCGTGATTCCACTATTGGTGCCCTTGGAGGTGGCGATCGGACCTTTACAAACAAGGTTGGGAAATCTCCACAACTTAATCAGAGGCTCCCAACAACACCACGAAGCTTCACCGCAATGGACTATGGCTCTGTGGTGACCTCAACCGTCTAGGGTGCTCAAACACCCAAGAGTAACAAGATCCGCTAGGGATTGGTGGGGGAATCAAATTTCTCTTGGTGGAAGTGTAGATCGGGGCCTTCTCAACCAATCCCTAGCAAATCAACAAGTTTGATTGGGTAAGGAGAGAGATCGAGCGAAAATGGAGCTTGGAGCATTAATGGAGCTTTTGGGGGGAAGAGGTAAGTCAACGAAGAAGAAGAGGACCCCCTTTTATAGAAGGGGATCCCATCCAACCGTTACCCCCAAAACAGCCCCGCAGAGGGCGGTACTACCGCAGGTGGCAGCGGTACTACCGCTGGACCCAGCGGTACTGCCGCTCCCCCTTGCGGTACTACCACCCAGCCTGGGAGGGCTTGAAGAGAGAGCAGGAATCATGCCCAGCGCGGTACTGCCGCGGAGGTAGGGCGGTACTACCGCCCTCAAGCGATAGTGCTGCTTCTCCTACCGCTGCAAAGTGCCGCTCAACCCGATACGAGATGCAACCCCCTCGAGTCAACGCGGTAGTTGCCTGGTACCGCAGCGGTACTGCGGCTGAGAACCACAAGCAGTACTACCGCTGGGTACCGCGGTACTACCGCTCGGACACAAAACAGCACAACTGCAAGGGGAACTAGCTCTCCAGTCGAAGCGGAAAGGCACAAAGGGTGAGAGAAGGATGTGTACGTGTTGATTCCACCCAAGCCATACCAAAGCGGACCCCCTCTTGATAGAACAGTGACTCCTACGAAACTAGTCCACCAAACAAGAACCTAAAGAGCTACACTGTCTTGAAAAACACTTCGAGGGGAAATAAATCGTCTCGTGCCAAAGGATGAGTCTCTGAAAGGCTCAAAGCACACGATTAGTCCGCAAACATGTTGTCATCAATCACAAAAACTACATCGAGAGGGATATTCCGTAACACCAACTAGTATCCGTCACGGAGGTTCGGCGGACCTGGTACTCGATCCTATCATCGACGGATACCATCTCACTAGAGTCCTTATGGACGGCGACAGCAGTCTCAACTTGATCTATCAAGATACTGTCCGTAAGATGGGTATCGACCCGTCAAGAATCAAGCCTAGCAACACTACCTTTAAAGGAGTGATACCGGCGTGGAGGCCCGCTGCACGGGCTCCTTAACACTAGAAGTAGTATTCGGCTCTCCAGACAACTTCCGAAGTGAAGAATTGATCTTTGACATCATCCCTTTTCACAGTGGTTATCATGCACTGCTTGGACGAACTGCTTTCGCCCGCTTTAGTGCAGTCCCGCACTATGCTTATTTGAAGCTCAAAATGCCTGGACCACATGGCATCATCACAGTAAATGGAAATATGGAGCGCTCCCTCTGTACAGAGGAGTGCACTGCGGCTCTAGTAGCCGAGGTACTAGGCGGCCTCATTAAGCCGGACAGTTTATCGGTCATCAAGACCCAGGACACTGCTAAGCGAGTTTGATCCACATTACATTGCAGTAGCTCGGTGGATCCCGATCTTGAATAGAAGTTTTGCCTTCGCCGATCTCCCTATAAGGTTGTGGCATACGTACTGCGCGTACATAACTATGCACTTAAAATACCTTGGGCAGCGCCAGAGGCACATTGCGGAAAAGGTCCATAGTGCGGCTTGACCCTATTCGGACCTTAAATATTTTTCCGACTGCAGGTTCGTTAAAAACCTGCCTCCTCTACGGTTGTACAGGGACTCTCTTCTAGGTCCCTCTTTCTTGCAGACGACCATCGACTCCTCCTCTCAAAGGATTTCTCACCAAGGAGAAACGACGCAGACGTGCAGCGGGGCACCATTGGGATCTTCAAACCACTACTTTTTAGGCCCTGTGTAGACCTTTCCCTTGTGTAAACTTTTGGCATGTAAAATGACCTCGGTATTTATGGCATTATCTCTAATAACACATCTTGACGTATTAATCAGGGTATAAAGGAAGCAGTCGATCACCACTTTTGTTTGGTACTCATTTATTTTATATTATCATATTGTTGGGGAACGCAATAATTTCAAAAAAAATTCCTATGCACACGCAATATCTATCATGGTGATGCATAGCAACGAGAAGGGAAGAGTGTTGTCCACGTACCCTCGTAGACCGTAAGCGGAAGCGTTATGACAACGCGGTTGATGTAGTCGTACATTTTCACGATCTGACCGATCCTAGTATCGAAAGTACGGCACCTCCGTGATCTGCACATGTTCGGCTCGGTGACATCCCACGAACTCTCGATCCATCTGAGTGTCGGGAGAGCTTCGTCAGCACGACGGCGTGATAACGGTGATGATGAAGTTACCGGCGCAGGGCTTCACCTAAGCACTACGACGATATGACCGAGGTGGATTATGGTGGAGGGGGGCACCGCACACGGCTAGGGGATCAATGATTAACTTGTGTATCTATGGGGTGCCCCTGCCCCCGTATATAAAGGAGCAAGGGGGAGGCCGGCCGGCCCTTGGAAGCGCGCCAAGGAGGGGAGGAGTCCTCTCCTAGTAGGAGAAGGACTCCCCTTTCCTAGTCCTACTAGGAGGAGGAAGGGGGAAGGAAGGAGAGGGAGAGAAGAGAAGGAAAGGGGGCGCCGCCCCCTTCCCTAGTCCAATTCGGACTAGAGGGGGAGGGGCGCGCGGCCCTACCTTGGCCGGCCCTCTCTCTCTCTCCACTAAGGCCCATGTTGGCCGATTAGTCCCCCTGGGGGTTCCGATAACCCCCGGCACTCCGATAATTATTCGGTGACCCTGAAACTCATCCGGTGCTGAATATAGTCATCCAATATATCAATGTTTATGTCTCGACCATTTTGAGACTCCTTGTCATGTCCGTGATCACATCCAAGACTCCGAACTATCTTCGGTACATGAAAACACATAAACTCATAATACCGATCGTCACCGAACGTTAAGTGTGCGGACCCTACGGGTTCGTGAACTATGTAGACATGACTAAGACACGTCTCCGGTCAATAACCAATAGCAAAACCTGGATGTTCATATTGGCTCCCACATATTCTACGAAGATCTTTATCGATCAAACCGCATAACGATATATGTTGTTCCCTTTGTCATCGGTATGTTACTTGCCCGAGATTCGATCATCGGTATCTCAATACCTAGTTCAATCTCGTTACCGGCAAGTCTCTTTACTCGTTCCGTAATGCATCATCCCGCAACTAACTCATTAGTCACATTGCTTGCAAGGCTTATAGTGATGTGCATTACCGAGAGGGCCCAGAGATACCTCTCCGATACTCGGAGTGACAAATCCTAATCTCGATCTATGCCAACTAACAAACACCATCGGAGACACCTGTAGAGCATCTTTATAGTCACCCAGTTATGTTGTGACGTTTGATAGCACACTAAGTGTTCCTCGGTATTCGGGAGTTGCATGATCTCATAGTCATAGGAACATGTATAAGTTATGGAGAAAGCAATAGCAACAAACTAAACGATCATCGTGCTAAGCTAACGGATGGGTCAAGTCAATCACATCATTCTCTAATGATGTGATCCTATTAATCAAATGACAACTCATGTCTATGGTTAGGAAACATAACCATCATTGATTCAACGAGCTAGTCAAGTAGAGGCATACTAGTGACACTCTGTTTGTCTATGTATTCACACATGTACTAAGTTTCCGGTTAATACAATTCTAGCATGAATAATAAACATTTATCATGATATAAGGAAATATAAATAACAACTTTATTATTGCCTCTAGGGCATATTTCCTTCAGTCTCCCACTTGCACTAGAGTCAATAATCTAGATTACATGTAATGATTCTAACACCCATGGAGTCTTGGTGCTGATCATGTTTTGCTCGTGAGAGAGGCTTAGTCAACGGGTCTGCAACATTCAGATCCGTATGTATCTTGCAAATCTCTATGTCTCCCTCCTTGACTTGATCGCGGATGGAATTGAAGCGTCTCTTGATGTGCTTGGTTCTCTTGTGAAATCTGGATTCCTTTGCCAAGGCAATTGCACCAGTATTGTCACAAAAGATTTTCATTGGACCCGATGCACTAGGTATGACACCTAGATCGGATATGAACTCCTTCATCCAGACTCCTTCATTTGCT
Organism: Triticum urartu; assembly: GCF_003073215.2. Lineage (NCBI taxonomy): Eukaryota > Viridiplantae > Streptophyta > Magnoliopsida > Poales > Poaceae > Triticum > Triticum urartu. Next base: position 67,994,941 of record NC_053028.1, on the reverse strand, counting down.
GCTTCCGAAGCAGCTATGTACTCCGCTTCACATGTAGATCCCGCCACGACGTTCTGCTTGGAACTGCACCAACTGACAGCTCCACCATTTAATAAAAATACGTATCCGGTTTGTGACTTAGAGTCATCCGGATCAGTGTCAAAGCTTGCATCGACGTAACCGTTTACGACGAGCTCTTTGTCACATCTCCATAAATGAGAAACATATCCTTAGTCCTTTTCAGGTATTTCAGGATGTTCTTGACCGCTGTCCAGTGATCCACTCCTGGATTACTTTGGTACCTCCCTGCTAAACTAATAGCAAGGCACACATCAGGTCTGGTACACAACATTGCATACATGATAGAACCTATGGCTGAAGCATAGGGAATGACTTTCATTTTCTCTCTATCTTCTGTAGTGGTCGGGCATTGAGTTTGACTCAACTTCACACCTTGTAACACAGGCAAGAACCCTTTCTTTGCTTGATCCATTTTGAACTTCTTCAAAACTTTATCAAGGTATGTGCTTTGTGAAAGTCCAATTAAGCGTCTTGATCTATCTCTATAGATCTTGATGCCCAATATATAAGCAGCTTCACCGAGGTCTTTCATTGAAAAATTCTTATTCAAGTATCCTTTTATGCTATTCAAGAAATTCAGTATCATTTCCGATCAACAATATGTCATCCACATATAATATCAGAAATGCTACAGAGCTCCCACTCACTTTCTTGTAAATACAGGCTTCTCCAAAAGTCTGTATAAAACCATATGCTTTGATCACACTATCAAAGCATATATTCCAACTCCGAGAGGCTTGCACCAGTCCATAAATGGATTCTGGAGCTTGCACACTTTGTTAGCACCTTTTGGATCGACAAAACCTTCTGGTTGCATCATATACAACTCTTCTTTAAGATGTCCATTAAGGAATGCAGTTTGACATCCATTTGCCAAATTTCATAATCATAAAATGCGAATTGCTAACATGATTCGACGACTTAAGCATCACTATGAAGGAAATATGCCCTAGAGGCAATAATAAAGTTATTATTTATTTCCTTATATCATGATAAATGTTTATTATTCATGCTAGAATTGTATTAACCGGAAACATAATACATGTGTGAATACATAGACAAACAGAGTGTCACTAGTATGCCTCTACTTGACTAGCTCGTTAATCAAAGATGGTTATGTTTCCTAACCATGGACAAAGAGTTGTTATTTGATTAACGGGATCACATCATTAGGTGAATGATCTGATTGACATGACCCATTCCATTAGCTTAGCACCCGATCGTTTAGTATGTTGCTATTGCTTTCTTCATGACTTATACATGTTCCTATGACTATGAGATTATGCAACTCCCGTTTGCCGGAGGAACACTTTGTGTGCTACCAAACGTCACAACGTAAATGGGTGATTATAAAGGTGCTCTACAGGTGTCTCCAAAGGTACATGTTGGGTTGGCGTATTTCGAGATTAGGATTTGTCACTCCGATTGTCGGAGAGGTATCTCTGGGCCCTCTCGGTAATACACATCACATAAGCCTTGCAAGCATTGCAACTAATGAGTTAGTTGCGAGATGATGTATTACGGAACGAGTAAAGAGACTTGCTGGTAACGAGATTGAACTAGGTATTGAGATACCGACGATCGAATCTCGGGCAAGTAACATACCGATGACAAAGGGAACAACGTATGTTGTTATGCGGTCTGACCGATAAAGATCTTCGTAGAATATGTAGGAGCCAATATGAGCATCCAGGTTCCGCTATTGGTTATTGACCGGAGACGTGTCTCGGTCATGTCTACATTGTTCTCGAACCCGTAGGGTCCGCACGCTTAAGGTTTCGATGACAGTTATATTATGAGTTTATGAGTTTTGATGTACCAAAGTTAGTTCGGAGTCCCGGATGTGATCACGGACATGACGAGGAGTCTCAAAATGGTCGAGACATAAAGATTGATATATTGGACGGCTTTATTCGGACACCGGAAGTGTTCCGGGTGATTTCGGAGAAAACCGGAGAGCCGGAGGGTTACCGGAACCCCCCCCCCCCGGGAGAAGTAATGGGCCATATGGGCCTTAGTGGAGAGAGATAGGGGCAGCCAAAGGTGGGCCGCGCGCCTCCTCCCCCTGGTCCGAATTGGACTAGGAGAGGGGGGGCGGCGCCCCCCTTTCCCTCTCCCTCCAAACTTCTTTCCCCCTCCTAGTAGGAGTCCTACTCCTACTAGGAGGAGGACTCCTCCTTGGCGCGCCATAGAGGGTCGGCCGGCCTCCTCCCCTTGATCCTTTATATACGGGGGCAGGGGGCACCCCTTGACACACAAGTTGATTCACGTGATCATATTCTTAGCCGTGTGCGGTGCCCCCTTCCACCATAGTCCTCAATAATATTGTAGCGGTGCTTAGGCGAAGCCCTGCGACGGTAGTGCATCAAGATCGTCACCACGCCGTCGTGCTGACGGAACTCTTCCCCGACACTTTGCTGGATCGGAGTCCGGGGGTCGTCATCGAGCTGAACGTGTGCTAGAACTCGGAGGTGCCGTAGTTTCGGTGCTTGATCGGTCGGTCCGTGGAGATGTACGACTACATCAACCAAACGCTTCCGTTGTCGATCTACAAGGGTACGTAGATCACACTCTCCCCTCTCATTGCTATGCATCACCATGATCTTGCGTGTTCGTAGGAAATTTTTTGAAATTACTACGTTCACCAACAATGGCATCCGAGCCTAGGTTTTATATGTTGATGTTATATGCACGAGTAGAACACAAGTGAGTTGTGGGCGATATAAGTCATACTGCTTACCAGCATGTCATAATTTGGTTCGGCGGTATTGTTGGACGAAGCGGCCTGGACCGACATTACGCGTACGCTTACGCGAGACCGGTTCTCCCGACGTGCTTTGCACATAGGTGGCTTACGGGTGACAGTTTCTCCAACTTTAGTTGAACCGAGTGTGGCTACGCCCGGTCCTTGCGAAGGTTAAAACAGCACCAACTTGACAAACTATCGTTGTGGTTTTGATGCGTAGGTAAGATTGGTTCTTGCTTAAGCCCGTAGCAGCCACGTAAAACTTGCAACAACAAAGTAGAGGACGTCTAACTTGTTTTTGCAGGGCATGTTGTGATGTGATATGGTCAAGACATGATGCTAAATTTTATTGTATGAGATGATCATGTTTTGTAACCGAGTTATCGGCAACTGGCAGGAGCCATATGGTTGTCGCTTTATTGTATGCAATGCAATCGCGCTGTAATGCTTTACTTTATCACTAAGCGGTAGCGATAGTCGTGGAAGCATAAGATTGGCGAGACGACAACGATGCTACGATGGAGATCAAGGTGTCGCGCCGGTGACGATGGTGATCACGACGATGCTTCGAAGATGGAGATCACAAGCACAAGATGATGATGGCCATATCATATCACTTATATTGATTGCATGTGATGTTTATCTTTTATGCATCTTATCTTGCTTTGATTGACGGTAGCATTATAAGATGATCTCTCACTAATTATCAAGAAGTGTTCTCCCTGAGTATGCACCGTTGCGAAAGTTCTTCGTGCTGAGACACCACGTGATGATCGGGTGTGATAGGCTCTACGTTCAAATACAACGGGTGCAAAACAGTTGCACACGCGGAATATTCAGGTTATACTTGACGAGCCAAGCATATACAGATATGGCCTCGGAACACGGAGACCGAAAGGTCGAACGTGAATCATATAGTAGATATGATCAACATAGTGATGTTCACCAATGAAACTACTCCGTCTCACGTGATGATCGGACATGGTTTAGTTGATTTGGATCACGTAATCACTTAGAGGATTAGAGGGATGTCTATCTAAGTGGGAGTTCTTTAAGTAAATTAATTGAACCTAAATTTATCATGAAACTTAGTACCTGATAGTATCTTGCTTGTTTATGCTTGATTGTAGATAGATGGCTCGTGCTGTTGTTCCATTGAATTTTAATGCGTTCCTTGAGAAAGCAAAGTTGAAAGATGATGGTAGCAATTACACGGACTGGGTCCGTAACTTGAGGATTATCCTCATTGCTGCACAGAAGAATTACGTCCTGGAAGCACCGCTGGGTGCCAGGCCTGCTGCTGGAGCAACACCAGATGTTATGAACATCTGGCAGAGCAAAGCTGATGACTACTCGATAGTTCAGTGTGCCATGCTTTACGGCTTAGAATCGGGACTTCAACGACGTTTTGAACGTCATGGAGCATATGAGATGTTTCAAGAGTTGAAGTTAATATTTCAAGCAAATGCCCGGATTGAGAGATATGAAGTCTCCAATAAGTTCTATAGCTGCAAGATGGAGGAGAACAGTTCTGTCAGTGAGCATATACTCAAAATGTCTGGGTATAATAATCACTTGATTCAATTGGGAGTTAATCTTCCAGATGATTGCGTCATTGATAGAATTCTCCAATCACTGCCACCAATCTACAAGAGCTTCGTGATGAACTATAATATGCAAGGGATGAATAAGACTATTCCCGAGCTCTTCGCAATGCTGAAAGCTGCGGAGGTAGAAATCAGGAAGGAGCATCAAGTGTTGATGGTCAACAAGACCACTAGTTTCAAGAAAAAGGGCAAAGGGAAGAAGAAGGGGAACTTCAAAAAGAACGGCAAGCAAGTTGCCGCTCAAGAGAAGAAACCCAAACCTGGACCTAAGCCTGAAACTGAGTGCTTCTACTGCAAGCAGACTGGTCACTGGAAGCGGAACTGCCCCAAGTATTTGGCGGATAAGAAGGATGGCAAGGTGAACAAAGGTATATGTGATATACATGTTATTGATGTGTACCTTACTAATGCTCGCAGTAGCACCTGGGTATTTGATACTAGTTCTGTTGCTAATATTTGCAACTCGAAACAGGGACTACGGATTAAGCGAAGATTGGCTAAGGACGAGGTGACGATGCGCGTGGGAAACGGTTCCAAAGTCAATATGATCGCAGTCGGCACACTACCTCTACATCTACCTTGGGATTAATATTAGACCTAAATAATTGTTATTTGGTGCCAGCGTTAAGCATGAACATTATATCTGGATCTTGTTTGATGCGAGACGGTTATTCATTTAAATCAGAGAATAATGGTTGTTCTATTTATATGAGTAATATCTTTTATGGTCATGCACCCTTAAAGAGTGGTCTATTTTTATTGAATCTCGATAGTAGTGACACACATATTCATAGTGTTGAAGCCAAAAGATGCAGAGTTGATAATGATAGTGCAACTTATTTGTGGCACTGCCGTTTAGGTCATATCGGTGTAAAGCGCATGAAGAAACTCCATACTGATGGACTTTTGGAACCACTTGATTATGAATCACTTGGTACTTGCGAACCGTGCCTCATGGGCAAGATGACTAAAACACCGTTCTCCGGTACTATGGAGAGAGCAACAGATTTATTGGAAATCATACATACAGATGTATGTGGTCCGATGAATATTGAGGCTCGTGGCAGATATCGTTATTTTCTCACCTTCACAGATGACTTAAGCAGATATGGGTATATCTACTTAATGAAACATAAGTCTGAAACGTTTGAAAAGTTCAAAGAATTTCAGAGTGAAGTTGAAAATCATCGTAACAAGAAAATAAAGTTTCTACGATCTGATCGTGGAGGAGAATATTTGAGTTACGAGTTTGGTGTACATTTGAAACAATGCGGAATAGTTTCGCAACTCACGCCACCCGGAACACCACAGCACAATGGTGTGTCCGAACGTCGTAATCGTACTTTACTAGATATGGTGCGATCTATGATGTCTCTTACTGATTTACCGCTATCGTTTTGGGGTTATGCTTTGGAGACGGCCGCATTCACGTTAAATAGGGCACCATCAAAATCCGTTGAGACGATGCCTTATGAACTATGGTTTGGCAAGAAACCAAAGTTGTCGTTTCTGAAAGTTTGGGGCTGCGATGCTTATGTGAAAAAGCTTCAACCTGATAAGCTCGAACCCAAATCGGAGAAGTGTGTCTTCATAGGATATCCAAAGGAGACTATTGGATACACCTTCTATCACAGATCCGAAGGCAAGACTTTTGTTGCTAAGTTCGGAAACTTTCTGGAGAAGGAGTTTCTCTCGAAAGAAGTGAGTGGGAGGAAAGTAGAACTTGACGAGGTAACTGTACCTGCTCCCTTATTGGAAAGTAGTGCATCACAGAAAACTGTTTCAGTGACACCTACACCAGTCAGTGAGGAAGCTAATGATGATGATCATGAAACTTCAGAACAAGATACTACTGAACCTCGTAGATCAACTAGAGTGAGATCCGTGCCAGAGTGGTACGGTAATCCTGTTCTGGAAGTCATGCTACTAGATCATGATGAACCTACGAACCATGAAGAAGCGATGGTGAGCCCAGATTCCGCAAAATGGCTTGAAGCCATGAAATCTGAGATGGGATCCATGTATGAGAACAAAGTATGGACTTTGGTTGACTTGCCCGATGATCGGCAAGCAATTGAGAATAAATGGATCTTCAAGAAGAAGACTGACACTGACAGTAATATTACTGTCTACAAAGCTCGACTTGTCGCAAAAGGTTTTCGGCAAGTTCAAGGAATTGACTACGATGAGACCTTCTCACCCGTAGAGATGCTTAAGTTTGTCCGAATCATGTTAGCAATTGCCGCATTTTATGATTATGAAATTTGGCAGATGGATGTCAAAACTGCATTCCTGAATGGATTTCTGGAAGAAGAGTTGTATATGATGCAACCAGAAGGTTTTGTCGATCCAAAGGGAGCTAACAAAGTGTGCAAGCTCCAGCGATCCATTTATGGACTGGTGCAAGCCTCTCGGAGTTGGAATAAACGCTTTGATAGTGTGATCAAAGCATTTGGTTTTATACAGACTTTTGGAGAAGCATGTATTTACAAGAAAGTGAGTGGGATCTCTGTAGCATTTCTAATATTATATGTGGATGACATATTACTAATTGGAAATGATATAGAATTTCTGGATAGCATAAAGGGATACTTGAATAAGAGTTTTTCAATGAAAGACCTCGGTGAAGCTGCTTACATATTAGGCATTAAGATCTATAGAGATAGATCAAGACGCTTAATTGGACTTTCACAAAGCACATACCTTGACAAAGTTTTGAAGAAGTTCAAAATGGATCAAGCAAAGAAAGGGTTCTTGCCTGTGTTACAAGGTGTGAAGTTGAGCAAGACTCAATGCGCGACCACTGCAGAAGATAGAGAGAAAATGAAAGATGTTCCCTATGCTTCGGCCATAGGCTCTATCATGTATGCAATGCTGTGTACCAGACCTGATGTGTGCCTTGCTATAAGTCTAGCGGGGAGGTACCAAAGTGATCCAGGAGTGGATCACTGGACAGCGGTCAAGAACATCCTGAAATACCTGAAAAGGACTAAGGATATGTTTCTCATATATGGAGGTGACAAAGAGCTCATCGTAAAAGGTGGATACGTGTTTACATTAAATGATGGAGCTGTCAGTTGGTGCAGTTCTAAACAAAGCGTTGTGGCGGGATCTACATGTGAAGCGGAGTACATAGCTGCTTCGGAAGCAGCAAATGAAGGAGTCTGGATGAAGGATTTCATATCCGATCTAGGTGTCATACCTAGTGCATCGGGTCCAATGAAAATCTTTTGTGACAATACTGGTGCAATTGCCTTGGCAAAGGAATCCAGATTTCACAAGAGAACCAAGCACATCAAGAGACGCTTCAATTCCATCCGGGATATAGTCAAGGTGGGAGACATAGAGATTTGCAAGATACATACGGATCTGAATGTTGCAGACCCGTTGACTAAGCCTCTTCCACAAGCAAAACATGATCAACACCAAGGCTCCATGGGTGTTAGAATCATTACTGTGTAATCTAGATTATTGACTCTAGTGCAAGTGGGAGACTGAAGGAAATATGCCCTAGAGGCAATAATAAAGTTATTATTTATTTCCTTATATCATGATAAATGTTTATTATTCATGCTAGAATTGTATTAACCGGAAACGTAATACATGTGTGAATACATAGACAAACAGAGTGTCACTAGTATGCCTCTACTTGACTAGCTCGTTAATCAAAGATGGTTATGTTTCCTAACCATGAACAAGGAGTTGTTATTTGATTAACGGGATCACATCATTAGGTGAATGATCTGATTGACATGACCCATTCCATTAGCTTAGCACCCGATCGTTTAGTATGTTGCTATTGCTTTCTTCATGACTTATACATGTTCCTGTGACTATGAGATTATGCAACTCCCGTTTGCCGGAGGGACACTTTGTGTGCTACCAAACGTCACAACGTAAATGGGTGATTATAAAGGTGCTCTACAGGTGTCTCCAAAGGTACATTTTAGGTTGGCGTATTTCGAGATTAGGATTTGTCACTCCGATTGTCGGAGAGGTATCTCTGGGCCCTCTCGGTAATGCACATCACATAAGCCTTGCAAGCATTGCAACTAATGAGTTAGTTGCGAGATGATGTATTACGGAACGAGTAAAGAGACTTGCCGGTAACGAGATTGAACTAGGTATTGAGATACCGACGATCGAATCTCGGGCAAGTAACATACCGATGACAAAGGGAACAACGCATGTTGTTATGCGGTCTGACCGATAAAGATCTTTGTAGAATATGTAGGAGCCAATATGAGCATCCAGGTTCCGCTATTGGTTATTGACCGGAGACGTGTCTCGGTCATGTCTACATTGTTCTCGAACCCGTAGGGTCCGCACGCTTAAGGTTTCGATGACAGTTATATTATGAGTTTATGAGTTTTGATGTACCGAAGTTAGTTCGGAGTCCTGGATGTGATCACGGACATGACGAGGAGTCTCGAAATGGTCGAGACATAAAGATTGATATATTGGACGGCTTTATTCGGACACCGGAAGTGTTCCGGGTGATTTCGGAGAAAACCGGAGAGCCGGAGGGTTACCGGAACCCCCCGGGAGAAGTAATGGGCCATATGGGCCTTAGTGGAGAGAGAGAGGGGCAGCCAAAGGTGGTCCGCGCGCCTCCTCCCCCCTGGTCCGAATTGGACTAGGAGAGGGGGGCGGCGCCCCCCTTTCCCTCTCCCTCCCCACTTCTTTCCCCCTCCTAGTAGGAGTCCTACTCCTACTAGGAGGAGGACTCCTCCTTGGCGCGCCATAGAGGGACGGCCGGCCTCCTCCCCTTGATCCTTTATATACGGGGCAGGGGGCACCCCTTGACACACAAGTTGATCCACGTGATCATATTCTTAGCCGTGTGCGGTGCCCCCTTCCACCATAGTCCTCGATAATATTGTAGCGGTGCTTAGGCGAAGCCCTGCGATGGTAGTGCATCAAGATCGTCACCACGCCGTCGTGATGACGGAACTCTTCCCTGACACTTTGCTGGATCGGAGTCCGGGGATCGTCATCGAGCTGAACGTGTGCTAGAACTCAGAGGTGCCGTAGTTTCGGTGATTGATCGGTCGGGCCGTGAAGACGTACGACTATATCAACCAAACGCTTCCGTTGTCGATCTACAAGGGTACGTAGATCACACTCTCCCCTCTCATTGCTATGCATCACCATGATCTTGCGTGTGCGTAGGAATTTTTTTGAAATTACTACGTTCCCCAACAATAGGTTCATGGGCGGAATCCGCAAGTTGATCACCAAAACATACATCAAGTGAATCATGTGGTATCCCATTGTCACCATAGATACGCACGGCAATACATACATCAAGTGTTCTCAAATCTTTAAAGACTCAATCCGATAAGATAACTTCAAAGGAGAAACTCAATTCATTACAAGAGAGTAGAGGGGGGAAGAAACATCATAGGATCCAAATGTAATAGCAAAGCTCGCGATACATCAAGATCATATCACCTCAAGAACACGAGAGAGAGAGATCAAACACATAGCTACTGGTACATACCCTCAGCCCCGAGGGAGAACTACTCCCTCCTTGTCATGGAGAGCACCGGGATGATGAGATGGCCACCGGAGAATGATTGCCCCCTTTGGCAGGGTGCCAGAACGGGTCTAGATTGGTTTTCAGTGGCTACAGAGACTTCTGGCGGCGGAACTCCTGATCTATTGTCTGTTCTGGAAGTTTTAGGATACGTAGGTATATATGGGTGTAGGAAGTACGTCGGTGGAGCTACGGGGGCCCCACGAGGCAGGGGGCGTGCCCTAGGGGGGGGGGCGCCCCCCACCCTCGTGAGCACCTCCCTTGGATCCTGACGTGGGGTCCAAGTCCATCCGGTAGCTTTCCTTCCAAAAATAACTTCTCCAGTTGATTTCGTTCCGTTTCGACTCCGTTCGATATTCCTTTTCTTCGAAACACTGAAATAGGCAAAAAACAGCAATTCTGGGTTGGGCCTCCGGTTAATAGGTTAGTCCCAAAAATAATATAAAAGTGGATAATAAAGCCCAATTTTGCCCAAAACAGTAGATAACATAGCATGGAGCAATCAAAAATTATAGATACGTTGGAGACGTATTAGTTCCCACCGCCGTGCTCTCTCTCTCTCTCTCGCCGTGGTCACCGCCGTGCTCTCTGTCGCCGTGGTCACCGCCGCTGTCGCCCGCTTATATAGCACACCCGCCAACGGCTCTCTACTCAATGGCTCTCTGCTGGGTCCCACAAGCCAGGCGTGCAACGGTCTGAATAAAATTGGCCGTCTCTGCCGCCTGGTCCCACCTGTAAGGGCCGAGTCAAAAGGTTGACCCGACGGAGACGGAAGAGTTCACGGAACGAGTCGGTGCGCACGGACTAGGGGCAAAACTGAGCATAATTCGCATCTGAGGGCAAAACTGAGTACATGGACACCACTAAGGACAAAATGATAATTAACCCTTCCGTAAAATGCTTGCTAAATATGATGTTAATCATAGAATTGCATCTCCTTATCACCCACAGTCTAGTGGTCAAGTAGAATTGAGTAATAGAGAGCTCAAATTAATTTTGCAAAAGACTGTTAATAGATCTAGAAAAAATTGGTCCAAGAAACTTGATGATGCATTATGGGCCTATAGAACTGCATATAAAAATCCTATGGGTATGTCTCCGTATAAAATGGTTTATGGAAAAGCATGTCACTTACCTCTAGAACTAGAACATAAGGCATATTGGGCTATTAAAGAACTCAATTATGATTTCAAACTTGCCGTTGAGAAGAGGTTATTTGATATTAGCTCACTCGATGAATGGAGAACCCAAGCCTACGAAAATGCCAAGTTGTTTAAAGAAAAAGTTCAAAGATGGCATGACAAAAGGATACAAAAGCGTGAGTTTAATATAGGTGATTATGTATTGCTATACAACTCTCGTTTAAGATTTTTTGCAGGAAAACTTCTCTCTAAATGGGAAGGTCCTTACGTTATCGAGGAGGTCTAACGTTCCGGTGCCATAAAAATCAACAACTTCAAAGGCACAAATCCGAAGGTGGTGAACGGTCAAAGAATCAAACATTATATCTCGGGTAATCCCATAAATGTTGAAACCAATGTTATTGAAACCGTAACCCCGGAGAATACATAAGGGACACTTTCCGGAACGTTTCAGACTCCGAAAAGGAATAGGTATGTGGTACGGTAAGTAAACCGACTCCAAAACAGTTTTTAAGGCAATATTTCTCTGTTTTGGAATATTTAGAAAAATAGAAAATAAGAAGCAGTCCGGGAAGGACATGAGGGCTCCACGAGGGTGGAGGGCGCGCCCCCCTACCTCGTGGGCACCTTGTGCGCTCCCCGGACTCCGTTTTCGTACACGACACGTATTTTGGTCGGTTAAAATTCATTATATAATCTCCCAGGGGTTTTGACCACCGTATCACGCAAAAATCTCTCGTTCTTGTTTCGAGCTATTTTCTGCCAGGGTTACCGAAGCTAAACATCATGTCGTCTCCCTCCTCCTCCAACAATGAGGGCAACGATGCTTGGCTAATGAAGATAGAGCTGAAGAGAGAAAAACCCATGGAGACCCACAAGGATGGAGGGATCAAGAAGGCCACGGAGGACCAAGCTCTGGCCATAGAAGATATCCTTCAACTTGATCATAATCTTCTTACCCCAACTGAGATCAAAGCTTTCAAGATGATCGAGTTAGCTCGTATACAAAATAAGTATCTCACACGTGAAAATATTTTGTTGAAGGAGCATATCATCGCACTCAAGGGTATTATCCGCAAGTTAGAAGACCTCCTATGCTCGATGTGCGACTATCCATCATCAAAAACTCCACCTTCTTCGCCAACAAAGGAGACATAATCACATGGGTATGGTCGTATGGGCACTCCCCTTGGCAACTGCCAAGCTTGGGGGAGTGCCCCGGTATCGTATCACCATCACTTTTATCTTTACCGTTTTTCTTAGTTCGATCCTTTTGGTAATATCTTGATCCAGTAGAATAAAAGTTCTTAGTATGATCTAGTTGTGAGTTTTACTTTATAATCCTTCTATGTAATCGAGTCCATGAGCTATATAATAAAGATTAGTGTTGAGTCAAGGGCTTGATTATTTTGCCATGATCCTAAGGGAATAAAAGAAAAGAGAAAGAAAGAAAAAGAAACAAAGAGATCATGTGAGTCTTATGGAGAGTAATGAGCTCACATAGAAAAAGGTATGATGAATAAAAGTTGTTGAGGGTTGACAAACATAGCTTTGGTCATCGTTGCAATTAATAGGAAGTAATAAAGAAAGAGAGGTCTTCACATATAAATATACTATCTTGGACATCTTTTATGATTGTGAGCACTCATTAAAATATGACATGCTAAAGAGTTGACGTTGGACAAGGAAAACAACGTAATGGGTTATGTTTTCTTACATCTGAGATAAATTATATTGTCATGGATCATCCAACATGGTTGAGCTTGCCTTTCTCCCTCATGCTAGCCAAATTCATCGCACCAAGTAGAGATACTACTTGTGCTTCCAAATACCCTTAAACCAGTTTTGCCATAAGAATCCACCATACCTACCTATGGATTGAGTAAGACCCTCCAAGTAAGTTGTCATCGGTGCAATCAATAAAAATTGCTCTCTAAATATGTATGACTTATTAGTGTGGAAGAAATAAGCTTTGTACGATCGTGTGATACGGAAGAAATAAAAGCGACAGATTGCATAATAAAGGTCCATATCACAAGTGGCAATATAAAGTGACGTTCTTTCGCATTAAGATTTTGTGCATCCAACTATAAAAGCGCATGACAACCTCTACTTCCCTCTGCGAAGGGCCTATCTTTTACTTTTATCTCCTACATTGCATAAGAGTCATGGTGATCTTCACCCTTCCTTTTTACATTTTATCCTTTGGCAAGCACAGTATGTTGGAAAGATCCTGGTATATATGGCTAATTGGATGTGAGTTTTCATGAACTATTATTGTTGACATTACCCTTGAGGTAAAACATTGGGAGGCAAAACTATAAGCCCCTATCTTTATCTGTGTCCGATTAAAACTCCATACCCATAAGTATTGCGTGAGTGTCAGCAATTGTGAAAGACTATATGATAGTTGAGTATGTGGACTTGCTGAAAAGCTCTTATACATTGACTCTTTCCTATGTTATGATAAATTGCAATTGCTCCAATGACTGAGATTATAGTTTGTTAGTTTTCAATGAAGTTTACGATTCATACTTGAAATTGTGATTGAATTATTACTCTAGCATAAGAAATCATATGATAAGAATTATATAAGTTGTTGTTCTAAGAATGATCATGATGCCCTCATGTCCGTATTTTATTTTTATCAACACCTCTATCTCTAAACATGTGGACATAATTTTCGATTTCGGCTTTTCGCTTGAGGACAAGCGAGGTCTAACCTTGGGGGAGTTGATACGTCCATTTTGCATCATGCTTTTATATCGATATTTATTGCATTATGGGCTGTTATTACACATTATGTCACAATACTTATGCCAATTCTCTCTTATTTTACAAGGTTTACATGAAGAGGGAGAATGCCGGCAGCTGAGATTCTGGGCTGGAAAAGGAGCAAATATTAGAGACCTATTCTGCACAGCTCCAAAAGTCCTGAAACTTCACGGAAGACGTTTTCAGAATATATAAAAAATACTCAGCGGAAGGGATTCACTAGGGGGGCCACACCCTACCCACGAGGGTGGGGGCGCGCCCTACCCCCCTGGGCATGCCCCCTACCTCGTGGGCCCCCTGGTGACCCTCCGGTGACCATCTTCTACTATATGAAGTCTTTCGATGGGAAAAAATAAGAAGCCATCTTCTCAGACGAAACACCGCTGCCACAAGGCGGAACCTTGGCGGAACCAATCTAGGGCTCTGGCGAAGCTATTCTGCCGGGGAAACTTCCCTCCCGGAGGGGGAAATCATCAGCATCGTCATCACCAACGCTCCTCTCATCAGGAGAGGGCAATCTCCATCAACATCTTCATCAGCACCATCTCCTCTCAAAACCCTAGTTCATCTCTTGTATCCAATGCTTGTCTCTAAGTCCGGGATTGGTACCTATGGGTTGCTAGTAGTGTTAATTACTCCTTGTAGTTGATGCTAGTTGGTTTATTCGGTGGAAGATCATATCTTCAGATCCTATATGCATATTAATACCCCTCTGATTATGAACAAGAATATGCTTTGTGAGTAGTTACGTTTGTTCCTGAGGACATGGGAGAAGTCTTGCTATTAGTAGTCATGTGAATTTGGTATTCGTTCGATATTTTGATGAGATGTATGTTGTCTCTCCTCTAGTGGTGTTATGTGAACGTCGACTACATGACACTTCACCATTATTTGGGTCTAGAGGAAGGCATTGGAAAGTAATAAGTAGATGATGGGTTACTAGAGTGACAGAAGCTTAAACCCTAGTTTATGTGTTGCTTCGTAAGGGGCTGATTTGGATCCATATGTTTCATGCTATGGTTAGGTTTACCTTAATACTTTTGTTGTAGTTGCGGATGCTTGCAATAGAGGTTAATCATAAGTGGGATGCTTGTCCAAGTAAGGACAGTACCCAAGCACCGGTCCACCCACATACCAAATTATTAAAGTACCGAACGCGAATCATATGAGTGTGATGAAAACTAGCTTGATGATATTTCCTTGTGTCCCTGGGAGCGCTTTTCTCTATATAAGTGTTTGTCCAGGCTTGTCCTTTGCTACAAAAAGGATTGGGCCACCTTGCTGCACTTTATTTACTTTTGTTACTTGTTGCTCGTTACAAATTATCCTATCACAAAACTATCTGTTACCACTTGTTTCAGTACTTGCAGAGAATACCTTACTGGAAACCGCTTATCATTTCCTTCTGCTCCTCGTTGGGTTCAACACTTTTACTTATTGAAAGGACTACGATAGATTCCCTATACTTGTGGGTCATCAGGTCGCGCGGTGGAGTTGGCCTAAGGGCATGGCCAATGCATAGCCCAGGATGATGCCTCACATGCCATGTAGAATCGGATAATAGAAAAGGTAGGTTCGGATGGGGTAGCGGGATCCTCCTCAGGAGACGGGTGCTTAACGATAAAAAGTTGGTCCGGTGCATAAAGTTGAAAAGATTGAAATGGAGAGGAGGGATGCATGTGTGGTGAGAGTCACTTTCTATTCTTTGATGAGGTCCACTGGTAGCAGCTTGCATTGGGGAGAAAAAAATCAACACATATGTTTCAAATTACTTTTTGTCATGAGGCATCTGTATTCATATGCAACCATAGTACATGCCCTAAGAATAACTCTAGCATGGTCAGCATATCAACAGCTTCAAAAAGCTTTCCAAGTTTTTTTATTTTGGCTGCAGAAACTTGTGCCTTTGTGCAAACGTATAGTTGCCAAAAATGACAGCTTATTTTTTTCGGTTGATTCCAGTTATTTGCATATAAAGGTTATTGAAGTATACCATTAATACGAATGCGATTAGCTAAATTTATTTATTTATCTTTTTTGAGATGAAGAGGTTACTTGTTCCTCATATCTTCGTACCAGAATGTCTGTCATTCACCCGTGCCCATTGGCGCCCTCCTCTCTTGCTCCCTTTTCTTAGGGGTAAAACCGTCCTATTTTTTAAAAGGCATCGGGAATTGTCAATGCGACGACATGCTGAATACAGTCCGATGGAATATCAAACAAACATTAGAGTTCATTGCTTCCATTTGCTGATCTCCTCGGTCCTCACCCATTTGATCTTGTGGTCATCACAAGATTTGAGCATGCCCTTGATTTCTTCAACAACCAGCCCATCTGCACAGAGGATTTTTGCTATCATTTTTTTTTGCGAGAAAATTTCCAATCTATTCATCAACTGTCAAGGTGTACAAAGAACATCAGAAGTAAAAATTACATCCAGGTCCGTAGGCCACCTTGCGATGACTACATGCACTGGAGCGAGCCGAAGGCATGCCAAGCATGCTTACCATGCTTTTACAGATATGATGTCATGCAAGATACTTCCTACTAGTTTCAAAAAATATCTTACATTACAGGACAGAGAGTGTACACTAGAGGTGAGCCCATGCTCGACATGGAGGGCCTTTCGGCCCTTGAGAGGGAGGGCTAGCTCTGCATAAAGGGTGCATGATTCAAATACAGCGAAGGGAAACCGGGACAACTTTTTGGTCCTGGTGCCTGTTGGTTTTCACTTTTTATCGTGATTCTAGAGAAGATGGATTCAACTACTCGGACTTATGGCATTTATTTAACATAAGAAAACTAGACATGCTCATGATGAGGCTATGGACTCTTTTCCAATCCAAAGAGGTCAGGCACATTAGGGACAGACGTTGATTTCATTGATCCGTGTCCTTGTTAGCGGTGCCCGGATCTGGATCTGGGAGTCGAAGCTCGTCGCGTCTGTCCTGGGTTTACCGTGGGATACGGGTGAGTTGCCGAGCGAAAGCTCCGCGCTTTGGCACCAATGACGGCGAAGTCTGCGGGCGCCACTATCTTCTTGAAGATGTTGTCCTTGTTCTCCTCTCTGTGTCCGGGCTCTGAGTGAAGACCCTTGTCCACTCCGGACTCGGCAGTGGCGACACTATGCGCCGTTCTCCCTCTCGAGGGCGCCGTCGTGGAGCCTAGGTGTGCTAAGGCATGGCGTTGTACTCTGATCTCCCCTTGTTCTTCTTCGGTATCGTAGGTCTGCATCGTACCAAGATCTCAAAATCTTCTTTGTAAGAGGGCCACCTCTCCACTATGTATCTTTCGGTCGTGTATTTTGGTCGGTGCTTTATCTGTAAAGTGGGGCGTGAGCCTGTTTTGAGGAGTGCCTTTGCACCTGGTACTAGCTCAAAAAAAGGAAAAAAAAAACTTTGTTTTTGCCCACTTTGTTTATACCACTCTAGTTTTTGCCTACTTTATTTATACCACTCTAGAATTTGACATCTCATTTTTGTCATTCGAGGCTATTGACAATGTATCACAAATGCTATTTGTTGCAAAAGCAAAACTATTTCATTTCACATGGGAGACTCTTAGCTTTTGACAATGCACAATTGTCAAGAGTGACAAAAGTGAAATATGAAAAAACTAAAGTGGCATAAATAAAGTGGGCAGAAACTAGAGTGACAAAAACAAGGTCCCCTTCCCCCTATGTATCCGAGTACTTTGCAAGGCGTGGGGAGCTCAGAAAGATAAATCATGCATCAACTTGGCGTATGAATCCACGTCAGTTTTACAACCTAATCAAAATCTATTTGTTACACACGTAGTAACGCCCTTTGGTTCCTTATGCATAACCGACCAGCGGATCCTTGTGGTCATTCTATGATAATACTCCCTTCGTTTCAGTTTACAAATCCTGCGCATATATCTAGGTTGTTAATTTTATCATCCTAATATAAACTATATAACACGAAAATTATACCGTTTAAAAATAGAACATCTAAAGTTTATATTTGATATATTTTTTTGTAATATATGACTTGTATTAGATTGATCAAATTGGCAATCTAGAATACGCGCACGCTTTCTAAACTAAGAGAGAGGGAGTACTATGAGAATCAAAGGTGGTAATGGCCTCAACAAATGAGACCTCAAAGATATCAAGGACGCCACAGAACTCCCTCCGTCCGGTGACATCTAGCTTCAAATTTTGTCCACAAAAGAGTGTACTTCTATCTTTCTAATGCACTTTAAAGTAGGGAAAAAATACTTCTCTCTCATCACACTGTAATCAAGATCAATAGCAATCTACACATGGTCTTTTTAATTTCTACATGCACTTGGCTCATAGGGGGTTGAGTAATTAAAAAGGAGATAGATGGTGGCTTGCACCTTTCCAATGCATTTTTTACTCAAGTCCATAATTTATCCTAAAATTTTTAGATGTACACTCTTCATTGAACGGAGGGA
The DNA here is from genome assembly GCF_003073215.2 of Triticum urartu. Lineage (NCBI taxonomy): Eukaryota > Viridiplantae > Streptophyta > Magnoliopsida > Poales > Poaceae > Triticum > Triticum urartu. The sequence goes on along the minus strand of NC_053028.1, from coordinate 67,976,632 downwards.
GTATGTTTTACTACTTGTCTAGGCACACCACTGCTTTCCCCCTTTGCAATAATGCACTACTTCTCCGTTTGCAATAATGTTTCCCAAATGATAATACTCACACGTGTGGCGAAGCAATTTTGTCCACACGTTTTTTGATCGCAACTTTAGTTACCAACTTTAATTGTGAAGCATGACAATTTTCTATTTGGTTGGCAAGTTTCAATTTTTTGAGATCCTTTTTTTCTGAATGACAATTTTAATGTAAAAATCGTGTGGACGATGTTACTACATGCTACACGTGTGACAATTATCGGCGTCTTAATGTTTTGCAATAACCACCGGGAAGCGTCACGTCTAGTTTTACATGTACGCCAATATGTGTGCGTTAGTTCGTGAGTACAATCCAGTGAAGAGTCATAGTGATTTCAAAAACAGCATGAGCTTGATACAACACAAATATATGCATTTACCTTATCTTGCCGTCCCATGCAGATATACGAGTACATTTGTCTTGTTTGAGTTTCTTATTATTATACTAAATAAAAAGGCCGCACTCCTCAGATCACGTGTAGGAGTGTATCCCTATCCCACATGGATGGATATTTTTATTCGAGCTCACATTGCATCTCACCCTCCCTATCCACACACAGTCAGCCAGCGTGCACCTCGGGCTTCTTCCTAAATCATACTGCAATAAGCTGAGGGTGTCTTTTTTGCATGGTATAAAGCTGAGGGTGTTGTTGTGTCTCAGTTGTTCATTACGGAGTACTGTATTTTTTAGGAACAGCGTTTATACCAAAATCCCGCAGAAATCAATCTCTCTATCTCTCTCTTTGGATGAGTCGATGCATAAATCAATTTGTTTTTTCTTTGAGGTTTTGCAGAAATCAATCATGTGAACCAAAGTGGGCCTCAGCAGAGCATTGCATGGGCCGGGATGGCAAAGCAGCAGCTCCGGTCCGCCATCGTACCGGCCCATAATATTCCGAAAAGCCCAACAAGCCCATATACCCCTTGCATCACACGCAAAACTACGCTTTCGCCCAACAAAAAAAACGAGGGAAGAAGATCAAATGCATCAATGAAAAACAGGGGGCAGTGAATAGCACATGTTAATTACTCTAATTATTCAACAACACTTGGTCGGAAACCACACGGAGTTGCTACACTCGTACTCCACACCACAGGGAAGAAGAAAATCGGCCGGTCGAGATACACAAATCGCAGGGACGCACAGCATTGGAGCAAGCAAGTACTGTAGCATCCACACCACACACTAGTATAGTAAAGCTATGGCGAGCCGAGCGGCCACGCAGGCTAGGCGTCGAGGTCGGTGGGGCACTGGAAGCCGTTGGGCGGGTGCTTGCCGCAGGTGATGAGCAGCCGGAGCGCCACGGGGAGGTAGATGTTGATGTTGAGCACCCGCGCCCGGATGGTGGTGCAGAGGCACAGCGCCGCGTCCAGGTCCGCCACCCCCTGCACCAGCGGGCAGCACTTGCTCCGCGCCTCCCGCCCGATCACCAGGTGCACCAGCCCGCTCAGCACGTCCACGCACGCGTTCAGCTTCAGCGCGTCGATCGGGCACGTCTTCCTCCCCGGCCCCGGCGACGGCGGCGGCACGTAGGGCGGTGTCGGTGGCACGTAGGGCGGTGACGGCGTGTATGGTGGAGTTGGCGGGACGTAGGGCGGAGTGTATGGCGGCGTCGGCGGGACGTATGGTGGCACGTATGGCGGTGGAAGTGGCGTTGGTGGCACGTACGGCGGACTTGGAGGAATGTACGGTGGCGTCGGCGGGGTGTAGGGCGGTGGGCTCGGCGTGGGCGGCACGTACGGCGGTGGCAGTGGCGTAGGAGGGCCGTATGGTGGAGTCGGCGGTGGACGCGGCGTCGGCGGCGGGTGGCACGGCGGGCATTTGTGGCCCGACGGAGGGCCGTGGTGGTGCTTGGGCGGCTTGCCGTGGTGGGGCGGGTGGTGGTGTCCAGGATCACCACCACCACCACCACCGCCATGTCCCGGCGGGCAGTTGCTCTCGTGCCACCCGTACGTGCCGGGCAGGAGCAGGACGACGGCGACGCCAACAAGCAGTAGCGAACACACTCTGGCAAGGCTGGCCATGGCGCCGGGGCGTCCGGACAGTGCGCGATCCCAATGCCAATGCGGTGCCATGAGACGCACCCGTCGACTCAATTTATAGAGGGGACATGCCAGACGCCCGCGCCATGCCGCGCGCCAGGTGTTCGACGGGAGCCCACCTGGCGACCGATGGCGCAAGAGGCCACGGGCGGCGCGGGGCTCACGGTCACGGGCGCGCACTGCACGCATACAGAGGCGTCGCTTCTCTAGTTGTACTCCATGCGCCCGATGCGCGCATGCCGCCATGGCACGGGGCCGCGAGTGCGCGACGCGCCAGCTGAGAGAGGGAAGGAGCATGAGAGTGGAATGTGAGGCTGACTGAGGATTTGTCCTTTGAGACGCGACTCGCGCGCCCGTGAACTGTCAGGGTTTTGGCGCCTTCGCTGACTCTACTCTATGGCTGGACTCTTCGCTTGGGATTCCCTATAGACCAACAGCCAACCAGTACCTTTTCTTCTTAAAATTCTCTCACATTTCTAAGCTTACAGTAGATTGCCGATTAAAAAACATACCGTAGATCAAGATCAAAGTCCAGCCATTTTTCAAGGGGAAAGGGATCCATATCAGTTGTAAAAGTTCATCAGCAATATAAAGCACATCAAGCATAATAAAAATTAAATTAAGGTCTCTAGACCACGGAACAAAATCTACCGTTGCCGGTGCGTCCTTGTCACCGCTTTTCTGTCGGAGCTGGTATGACATTGTCGATGACTGCGGAAGTCTTCATGCACACACACTAAGGACCAACGCCCTATAGTTGTAGTCGTTGCTGGAGCACCTGACACCAAATCTCGACATCACGCGCATGCAACAAGACACCCTAACTTCCCCGTCCCAAGGAGACGACAAAAATCTACGTCGGAGCTCTGTCGACTAATTAGAGACCGAAAAACAAACTTGAAGAATAAGCGCGGCCATATGCTAGAGGGTCATGTCAACGAAGGGATTAATATTTATAAATATTTACATTTTTTTCTTCTAATGTGCATTTGTCAGTTGATGCCCCTTTCACTTGAAATATTCTCTCGTTATGCATGGCAACCTTGTCCCATGATTGCCGCACCCACTCTATGTCCTTTTTCTATCACATTACACTATATCGGACACACAATGAGTTCTCTCTTTCACTGACTAGTGCATGGATTTTATTTCGGTAATGTAATCTAGCAAACGTCAGCCGGGAAGGGGTAGCAAGCGAATGCATTTTCTTGACAGTGTTAGTTGCGTCGGGGAATCAAATGGTGACTCTTTTGCCGAAGAAACGGTCAACCCCATACAATTAGGGGAGCCGCTACGTGTCCGCCGATAGATGTCTAGTAAACATCCACCATCTCGACAGCCGTCAGATCTCCGTGCGCGAGCCGTTCGATCTAACTCCTCACACGCGCGCGTCGTCTTCCCGACACATTAATTCCTGAAACAACAACCCAGTTACAGAAACAAACAATCGCGTTGCAGAAACAATTCCTGAAACAGCGGCCGCGTTGCAAAAACAATTCCTGAAACAATGATTACGTTGCAGAAACAACTACCATGTTGCAAAAATTTGGAGATTGCAGAAACAATTCCTGAGACAACGGCTGCGTTGCAGAAACAATTCCTGAAACAACGGCTGCGTTGCGGAAACAACTACCATGTTGCATGCGTCAAGCATGTCGGCGCCGACCGCAACAGAGCAGTAGCGCCCCAACTCCAGCTATTGCAGAAGCACGACGATGAGTCGTTCCTCGCCTGAAAAGCAACTTGAAATGAGGGAGCAGAGGAGAAAAAGAGCCGGAAGGGTAAGACGGAGGAAGACTACCTCGCCGGCGAACACCGGCTGCCGGCGCACGCGGCGGTGGCCGGCTGGCTCGTGCGAGCAACGGAGTTGTAGAAGCTTGAGGTGGTGGCCGCCATGGCATGCTGCAAGAGTTGGAAAAAAAGAGCCGACTGAGAAGGAGATAAGGAAAGAAGGATGTAGCGGTGCAATGGGTCCACATGGACACGCGTCACGTGCTGGAGGCGGTGGACGCCTAGCATTGGATCCGTCGGGTGATGGTAAGAGTTTCTTAAACTACCATTCTAAACGTTCGCAAATCTCAATCTCTCCCGGTGAACATTCGCGAGCTAAGAGGGTCTTTTTATTTTTAGTCTTAAACTTGTAACAACCATATCTGTTAAATAAATCTCAAATAGATATTTCGTTTGAACCCGGCTCTTTCTTTCAATGGTATCATCAAAAATGAAGGAAAAATGCCCTAAAGGCAATAATAAAGTTGTTTTTTATATTTTCTTATATCATGATAAATGTTTATTATTCATGCTAGAATTGTATTAACCGGAAACTTAGTACATGTGTGAATCCATAGACAAACAGAGTGTCCCTAGTATGCCTCTACTTGACTAGCTCGTTAATCAAAGATGGCTAAGTTTCTTAGCCATAGACATGTGTTGTCATTTGATGAACGGGATCACATCATTAGAGAATGATGTGATGGACAAGACCCATCCGTTAGCTTAGCACTATAATCGTTTAGTTTATTGCTATTGCTTTCTTCATGATTTATACATGTTCCTATGACTATGAGATTATGCAACTCCCGAATATCGGAGGAACACTTAGTGTGCTATCAAACGTCACAACATAACTGGGTGATTATAAAGATGCTCTACAGGTGTCTCCGATGGTGTTTGTTGAGTTGGCATAGATCGAGATTAGGATTTTTCACTCCGATTGTCGAAGAGGTATCTCTGGGCCCTCTTGTTAATGCACATTACTATAAGCCTTGCAAGCAATGTGACTAATGAGTTAGTTGCGGGATGATGCATTACGGAACGAGTAAAGAGACTTGCCGGTAACGAGATTGAACTAGGTATGATGATACCGACGATCGAATCTCGGACAAGTAACATACCGATGACAAAGGGAACAACGTATATTGTCGTGCGGTTTGACCGATAAAGATCTTCGTAGAATATGTAGGAGTCAATATGAGCATACAGGTTCCGCTATTGGTTATTGACGGGAGATGTGTCTCGGTCATGTCTACATAGTTCTTGAACCCGTAGGGTCCGCACGCTTAACGTTCGATGATGATTTGTATTATGAGTTATGTGATTTGATGACCGAAATTTGCTCGGAGTCCCGGATGAGATCACGGACATGACGAGGAGTCTTGAAATGATCGAGACATAAAGATCGATATATTGGAAGGCTATATTCGGACATCCGAAAGGTTCTGAGTGGTTCAGGTATTTTTTGGAGTACCGGAGAGTTACAAAAATTAACCGGGGAAAGTATTGGGCCTTCATGGGCCTTAGTGGAAAGGAGAGAAGGGCCACAAGGGGAGGCCGCACGCCCCCCCATGGGCTGGTCCGGATTGGATTAGGGAGGGGGTGGCGCCCCCCTCTTTCCTTCTCCCTCTCCTCTCCTTCCTTCTACTAGGAAAGGGGAAACCTACTCCTATTAGGAGTAGGAATCCCCCCTTTGGGCGCGCCTCTTGTGGCCGGCCCTCCTCCTCCTCCTCCCCTCCTTTATATACGGGGGAGGGGGGCACCCCATAGACACACAAGTTGATCTTTAGCCGTGTGCGGTGCCTCCTCTACAGTTTTTCACCTTGGTCATATTGTCGTAGTGCTTAGGCGAAGCCCTGCAACAGTAACTTCATCATCACCGTCAACACGCCGTCATGCTGACGCAACTCACCCTCGGCCTCAACTGGGTCAAGAGTACAAGGGACGTCGCCGAGCTGAACGTGTGCAGATAGCGGAGGTGCCGTGCGTTCGATACTTGATCGGTTGGATCGCGAAGACGTTCGACTACATCAACCGCGTTACTTAACGCTTCCGCTTTCGGTCTACGAGGGTATGTAGACACACTCTCCCCTCTCGTTGCTATGCATCTCCTAGATAGATCTTGCGTGATCATAGGATTTTTTTTGAAATATTGCGTTCCCCAACAAAAAGAAGCCCAGCTTTTAGTATACTTTGATAATAAAATACGGTATATGACGTCTCAACCAAGATATGGTAATTAGAAATTATTGGATCTTTATGTTGGATGTTAGAAACACTGCATGTGACGTAAATACAATATATGTTGTATACTCATCCAAAATGAAACATGGAACGGTGGATCCATATACAATAACCAAATGTGGGAGAAAAAACATTATCAGTAATATATAACCCATACAAAGTGAAAACCACGGTAATATTCTACCCAAGTTAGTGCACTCTCAAATAGTGCAACTATAGTCTTGTAGTAATCAATCATAGGTGACTAAAATTTGAGGCAAATGAAAATTAACAAAGATGATTGTATAATCAATCATGTCAGGAACATAAGTATACCCTGTTCGAATCAAACTGAATTGTGATGTGTTTCGGTGGAAATCAAACTGATTTGTGCATCATTTTCCTCCTAATTAATTCTTGTAAAGGTAAGCAAGCCATATAACATGTTGGTGTTTATGGTAGTGCGTACGCGGTTGGAGCAAGTGGTCAAGGAGATTTTTATCCGACATGGATGACAACATAATCTATAAATAGGTCCTCCACCATTGTCAACAGAGGTTTAGCTTTCGGCGTATTAGACCTTACCATTTGCCAATGTGTCTATTCTATTTTTTTAGTTTCGTATGTTGGTTTGTATTGGTTGTATGCATCTTAGTCATACAAAGACTAAATGACACTCATTTTGCATTGTATCTACTTGATGCTCCTCTATGAGTCAATAAAAGTGCCCTTTATAAAATAAAAATAGCAAGTGTCTAACTTAAAATTAATGTGGAATTTCCATGTGAAAAACAAACATCAACATGTACACCATCGAAGCAGCCATCCAGTTAGAAGAAGATGTGTCGGGGGTTGGGTGCGACATATGCCAATGGATGGCTTATCATGGTGGGAGCGAGTAGAACGTCGCCGATGCCTGGAAGCGGGATGAGGCGTAGACACGAACGCCGGCATACTTTACCCAGGTTCGGGGCTCTCCTAGGAGATAACACCCCTAGTCCTGCTCTGCGGGGTCTCCGCATGATCACTAAGGCACTAGTGAGTACAATGGTGCTCCTCGAGCTGTGTGCTAGAGGTAGAAGAAGGCAGGCCCGCTCTCTCCTTCCTCTAGGTATGAGTCTAGTTCTAACAGGTTGGGAACCCTTTGCATGGGTGTCCGGGGTTTATATAGGCCTACCCCCAGGGGTAGAATCGTAATACGGCCGGGTGTAAGTCCCAGCTGTCAGGGTCTCTGGTCGTCGGCTTCTCCGCCTGCTGCTGGGGCCCGCCGCTTGGTGGGCCCCGCCGACTGGTCTGGTACGGAGGCGACAGGCCGCTCCCGCCGCTCGCGGGTCTTGCCGGTTGCTGATTACTGTAGCCGTGATGCTAATGACGCATGCTTGGTCAGGGGAGCGTGGCTACAGTCCCGCCGCCAGGTGGGAGATCACTGTAGCCACTCCGGGTATCATTTGGTTAATGGTGCACGGGCTTCGAGGAAGGAACGGGCCGCCTGCTGGGAGCCGGCCTCCTTCAAGTCCGACTGGTCAGGCTTTCGCCGTCTTCTAGGCTCTCGCTGCCCAGTAGGGCTCGCCGCCTGCAGGCCGTACCGACAGGTCGTCGTGGGAACAGGGCTCTGCCCTGCCAGCAAGGACGTCAGGGACGGAGTGGCAACAGTGCCACGTACGGGCAGAGATCTCCGCCTGTACGGAGCACTGTGGCCACGCTCGACCCTGGATATGGGGGTGATGGGCTACACAGTAGCCTCACCCTGTCTCGTCTTCTTAATGGGAGCGCAGACTCTGAGGGCGCCGTGGGCCGACTGCTAGGAGCCGGCCTCTCTGGAGGCCGCCTGCAAGAAGTCGGCCCGTGTTGGAGTCGCCTTCTAGAGCTTAGCCGCCTTCTGGCAGCTGGCCGCTCGGGACAGCCGGCCACCAGAAGGCGGCACTTCTTCTTGATGTCTTTGAGGGGCGCAGCCAGCCCCAATGTCTTGAAAGGCTCAGGGACTCGGGTTAGGCTACCCGTGGCCCATTACTCCGACAAGATGCATGCATCTCCTGATTTGCAGCCTTTCCACTACTCGCCCCCAACCTAGGATGCGTTTGGTTTGAGAGATGGGCTAGGGTGATCGTGAGTATTCCCAACCAATTGGCTAGGGATATCTATTTTGTGTTATGTGAGTGGTTGAGGATAACCCATGTTTTGTTTGGTTCAAAGGATGAAACATTATTGGGATATCCTTCTCATCTGGGCTATGAGGAGATGAATATTTGAAGCCTTTCAGGCAGCCCAAAGAGGCGCAAAAGCCCAGTACCCATTAGGGTTATGACCTAGGGTCATTTTGGACTTTGTACATGAGAGGATGGGATGCTTTATCCTCCATCCAACAGCCACCACTAAGCGTGACAAAAATCTATTCATCCTCAAGGGAGAAGAAGAGAGAGAAAACCAAGTGAGAAAGGTGAAGAGAGAAAGACTGAAGGAAGAAGCAAAAGGAGCTCCTCCCCAAGGTTGTGATGGTCCAGATCAGCTACCTTGTCTCCTTCAAGTTGTGGTTTCACTATCTTTGGTGAGATTGTTTCAATTCGTAGCTCTTGAGCCTAAATCTTGTTGTGTTCATCCAAGATACAAATTGTGATGTATGAGATCCTCTAGTGCTATCTAGAGAAGAACTTATTCTACCAACTTATTCTATCCCACATTTGATAATAGTGGAAGAGGATTTGGGTAGCTTCGGCCCATGATTTTCCCCCTCAAGTTGGTAGGTTTTCCACGTAAAAATCTGGTGTTTCTTTGTTGATACTTGCTGCTGTGCAGAAAGTTACTCCTGCCACAAGACACTCGCCTGAGGAGCGTCTTGTGTGATGAGTAACTTATTTTACCTCCATATATGCTGCTGCATATTTTTCCTTCCGTGCTAAGCAACGATTCTTGAGTTACTACATGATGTGGTCCTCAGATTACTTTATTTTCGATGCAGTTTGTCAGTTCACCACAAGTGTCATTGTGTGCAAATTCCCAACAAACATGGTTGGGGATATCCATTGGAGTGTTTTCTTTGAGCCTTTGAAGGATGAGTGATGGATAAGGACTGTGGTGACCTTTTTGATTGACATGGTGAGATTACCTCCATAATTTGGCATTGTTTTTCAATGCAAGGCAATAAAATACTTCCTCCGTTTGGAAATAACTGACGTGGTTTTAGTTCAAAATTTGAGCTAAAACCACGTCAGTTATTTCCCAACGGAGGCAATATAATGTACACCAATAATTTAAAAAAAACTATTCCAACAAGATACCAAAATAATAGTAGAAAATAAACTTGAACTTCATGACATATAACAGTTCAACACTCCATAGGTAACCCAAGTACATACAACTCATAGCTCAACATTCCATAGAGCACTAGAACATATAGTTCAATGTTTTGATGGTAATCAAAAGAGGTTATCCAACAACCCATAGTTACTGTCTTGGTTATCCAACAGTCGCGTCGCCCTCCTTGAGATCCAGCTGCAACCTCCGCAACGGTCGGCCATCACACTCGATTGCTGGAGAGGTAGAGAACGGACGCAAAGGAGAAGAGGGCATGAGTAGAGAATGAACTGGGTGGAGGGAGAGAGGAGAATGGCCGAATGGGGGAAGTAAGCTCGTGTGCAGGGTGGTTGCTGCCACCCGCCACTTTTTCGCGGCTGACCGTAGCCCTGTTTTTGACGGATATTCAGACCATCTGGCTGCCCCTACCCTTCCTTGCCTCAGATCCAAATGGGTGACAAACACACCAAAAAGGGACTATCCCTGTCCTGGGAGGATAGCCCTACAACCAAACACATTCATAAGCACCCAAAGCAGCAGGTTCAGAAATCACAGCAGCAACCATTTTTCCCCCTATGAACTAGACCACTGGGATGACACTAGCATACACCGCTACCAGGCCAAACCATTCTCACACACCAATCAGATATTAACTCATTATTATTACAACATATCACAATCAGACAATGTCATCGATTCGCTCAGGCAACAGGCAAAAACAGTCTGATTGATCTAAGCGAGACATGGGTGTCAGAGCTCCAATTTTCGTTGGACATGGAGCCCAATCTTTTTTTTTTCTGTACAGTTAAAACAAGACCAGCATCCAACAATGCCAAGAAATCATAGAAATGCCGTTTTTCTCGTGTCAGACTGGCAATCACCGCCGCGCCTTTCCTGTCATGAAGAAGAGAGCACATTCCCAGTTAGCTTCACTTTCACTCTTGTCAAAAGAAAAGTCAGGGTGGATTCAGATATACCACTCACCACGGGGTGATGACCGGGGCCTATACGACACGGCGGCCATGTCGTTAAGGTCCTGCAGCGGCGTCAGATGCTTGACAACCTCGTCCATCATCGGGCGCGACTTGCTGTCACGGTTGAGGCAGTGGTGGCAGATCTGGGCAACCTTCTGAACACCTCTGACGGAATAGTTCAGTCCCAGGCGAGGGTCTACGAGCTGATAGAGCCTTCGCCGGTCGCTCAGATACGGCCTCGCCCATGCAACGAGGTTCTGCTCCCCTGGAGGTCGCTTCTTGTCCACTGATCTCCTGCCAGTCAGCACCTCCAGCAGCACGACTCCGAAGCTATATACGTCGCTCTTGGTTGTTAAGTGGCCTGAACAGTGTGCTTAATATGAGATATAAAACTTGGCATGTCTATTGCCACAACAAATAATCTTAAACTGAGTTTTTGTTCTCTTGGATATTATCACATTCAAGAAACTGGGAAAAAAAGCTGTAAAGTACCAACTAGTCACTGAAAATTCCTATCACAGCCAAGAAACTAGGCAAGAAACTACCAACTACTCCCTCCATTCCTAAATATATGACATTTTGGTAGTTCGATTTGAACTACCAAAACGTCATATATTTAGGAACAGAGGGAGTATAAACAGAGCTTATCATTCTCTTGGCTATTATCAGAGCCAGTAAAGTAGTACCAACTAGTAACTGCATGCTGAAGAATTCTCGATGCATGTACCTGTCATTACATACTCGGGCGCAGCATAGCCATAGGTGCCAAGAACTCGAGTAGAGACATGGGTTTTATCACCTTGGGGACCAGCTTTTGCGAGCCCAAAATCTGAAAGTTTTGAATTGTACTCCTGTAAAAACAGAACTTTCACAGTTAAAGCAACATACTACACGTAAGCATGGGAAAAATAAATTGACAATAGAATTACCGCATCGATAAGAATATTTGATGTCTTAAAATCCCTGTAAATAACTGGTTTGGGACCAACATGTAGGAAGGCTAGACCTTTAGCAGCACCAAGAACAACCTTCATCCTGCACGGCCAAGGTAGGGGAAGAGTCCCTTCAAGATTAAACAAAGTATAAGATAACAGGAGAATAAAAAGGGACAAAACAACACACACGTAGTAAAAAACGAAGTAAACATAGCTAGGCAGGGATGAAAAGCAATAATTAAAGTAGAAGAAACCCCACACAGACCAGTGTTCCTGTAAGGATTTGTACCAGAAGTTGGAGTTCTAAATAACAGTTAAAAAAAGTTATGATTGTTCTGAGTTTGAACTGCAAAAAACAAGCTAGAGATAGTAAAGCATGCATACCACCTTGGGATAAAAAGATTAACATGCAACTGGTCACCTTTAGATTATTGTCTCTTTGCAAAAAATTATTGATTTTCCTTTCAGATATTAGATAGGTTGAACTTCAGAATTCCTCCAGATACGATATTATCCTAATATTCAGATGTCATTATGTGTTTCCTTTCAGAAAACAGTTCCTCCAGATAAGAATAAAATAAAGCCTTCCAAGTTTCAGCACACACTGTAGGAATACTAAATCTAAAAACAGCAACATTCAATAGTAATATTTGTAGTTGATTGCTCACTTCTGAAAAGATGATTTTCTAGACTTCCCCGTGCCATGAATTCATACACAAGCAGCCTTTGGTCATCCTCAATACAGTATCCAATCAGCTTAACAAGATGTTTGTGATGCAGCTGTCCCAGAAAGTCAACTTCCGCCTGCAAATTGATTTCTTTGGAAGTTATAACTCTACCCAAAGAAAGAAATTTAGGACTTAAGAGGTTTGTATTACTTACCACCCATTCTCTATGACCTTGAAGAGCATTTTCCTTCAGACTTTTGACAGCTACAGTCAGACCAGTGCCAGGTTTTGCAGGAGCTGTACTGTTTGGCTCAATCCACCCCTTGAACACATACCCAAATCCACCTTCTCCGAGAATACTGTCTGGTCTGAAGTTAACAGTGGCAGATTTCAGCTCTTGGAAA